>NC_142531.1:12375559-12510559 GCF_964205215.1 Stylophora pistillata
TAGGAATGGAGTTACACAGCGTGCGGTTGCGTTTGCACTCAGTCTGTTGTGAAATTTTGCCAATTGGAGAAGAAATTCCTCAACGCCTCGACTTGTGAGTGCGAGGAACCTAAAACAATAGTGAAAACTATAGATCCTGGTGATCCTGGCAAAAGAAGTGGTACGTATTGTTAAACTAGAAAAGATGATACGCGGTTGTCTAAATTTTTAATACGAAAGATGTACCATCTGCCCAGGCAGAGTTAGAAAGGACCAACGAGGCATGACTCCTATCTGTGTTTGTTTCATTATTTTCTTGTTATTTATTTTTGTTTTGTTTTCAATTTTGCGTATTGACTAAGGGTCTTTTGAGTGATAGTTAAGCTGCTGATGGTTTGGGTGAGGTATCATGAGAAACCGTCTGCAACTTGTATCAAAGGGAGATATGTTACCATTACTGGTAAACTGCGAGCCAAGGGTTTACGTTTATTGATTTAGAAAGTGAAAGTGAAAGTCAATGATTCGATACCTCAATAGCAGCATAGGCTGAATTGCTAAGGTCTACAGTGTTACACATACATACATACGTTACTTGACCACTCCCCATAGGGGCTTTTCAGGGCCAATTCCCACCCATCCCACCTCAGGGGAGGACATCCACTACACAGTAATCTCGTGCGTGGGAAATCAACGTCTCCTACCCCTAACCCTGCAGGAGACGGGGCCTACGGTTTATTCGTCCTTATCCCAGAAGACTAGAATATCTATAGAAAGGTAGCAAATTCTCCTCACTTATTTTAAGACCAGGAATATCGGTCCGGCCGGGGCTCGAACCCTCGACCTCCCGCACAACCGGCGCTTACTAAGGTTGAGATCGGACGTCAGTATTATCAGGCGCTTCTGGCAGCCGCTTTAGTCCATGTAACGACCTCACCTTTTCCCCCCACACATCCTGCCCTAGGGGAGGACATCCATCACACAGTAATCTCGTGCGTGGGAAATTAACATCTCCTACCTCTAACCCTGCAGGATACGGGACCTCTATTTATTCGTCCTTATCCGAGAAGACTATAATATCTATCCATTTCATTGATGTTATAGAAAGGTAGCAAATTCTCCTCAGTTATTTTAAGACGATGAGTATTGGTCCGGCCGGGACTCGAACCCTCGACCTCCCGCACAACCCAATCCGGCGCTCTAACCAATTGAACTAACCAGGAGGCGGTTCTTAAATTCACATGTTAACCGAACAGGTGAACCTGTTTCGCTGATCACTTTTCCAGAACAATCGGGGATTTGACCTGGGATTGAAGGATTAACAAAGTTGGTAAACTGAAAGATGATTAAGGGCACTCAGTTGTTGTATCGAGTTGCCGTCAAGTTGATGCATACGGGATAGTCGTATGGCGGGTCCTACGATTTCCTGACCTTTCTTGTCGAGCGTCCTCTACGTGAAACTTCTCAGCTGTTAACCTGTGAGACAGTTTCCTTTAAATCTTATTTGAAAACTACAATCGTCGTCATTGCCTACCACTGTCTTTCTTACACACAAAAGATTTTTGATCTTTTCCTTTTTCAGTGGAGACAACGCATTGGAGGCGCTTAGTGTTGTGTATGGTTGGAGAGTTTGTCGTTTTAACTCTCTTGTTTGACTTGATCCTGTATTGTCAATACGGCGGTGGAATTATCTGCAAAGCCTGCCACTGTCCTCGTAAAGGTATAATCATCAAAAGTTAATTTTTCTTTGTCGTTGCTGCTTAGAAATTTTATCCTATCTTACATGAAATGTTTCATTTGATCCACCATCATAACATTATTCTGACGACGCCATATTTTAAATGTAATAGTTCCGTTGTAAGTCACAACGACATCTCCATTAAAACACAGTTTTCCTTCTTTTTAATCGGAATCGGTTCAAATCTATCGGTAATTATTCTCAATCAACCAGTTTGTTTATGTACTGAATTTAACTTCTCTACATTATATCAGCGCTGTGGAAATATGAGCGAATATTTGCATATTTTTTTCTATTTAGAATTGTAAATAAGTCAAATTTCGGATAACAACGGAGATCTATTTATTTCCATCTTTTGCTTCACAGCCACTTCAAGAAATGGTCAGGCAGTCCGCACCTATACTCAACCCTCAATTGGACTTAGTGCAAGGAGGGACGATAGTCCCACAATCGACAAAAACCTTCTATAACAGAGGTGAAGTACGTGTCAGTCTTAACATGCCTCTTTAATACTGTTAGTCACTGGTGGCTAACGCGGAAAAGAGAGATCATAAGCAAATCACTGTAAGGCAGCATCCACGCCGCCATGGGTGACAAAGGAACGCGTTTATATGCTAAGCAATGGCTCTAAATAAACTTAGTAAATGGTTATGCCTAACCTAATTTTACATTTTCGACGTTCTTTTTCTCTCGGACTTTTTATCTCGAGGCACTGTTCTATTTGAAGGCAATACTTTGTAATGTTTAGAGTGACTCATAATATCGTTACATAGCTGGTTGCAGTAGCTATAGTGAGTGCTACGCTCCTGCAACTATAATAAGTGAGACTCCACCATGAAGAGTTTTCCAGCTGTATCCATCTTACAAAGTTCCTCTT
The DNA here is from genome assembly GCF_964205215.1 of Stylophora pistillata. NCBI lineage: Eukaryota > Metazoa > Cnidaria > Anthozoa > Scleractinia > Pocilloporidae > Stylophora > Stylophora pistillata. The sequence goes on from NC_142531.1 coordinate 12,378,151, forward strand.
CCTTACGACAGTAACTAAGTTTTCTTGGAGAGAGTTAACCAACAGATGTTTTTAGAGACGCGTGCATGAATCTGTGTAGGGGTAGAATCACGGTTTAGTGCATGTGCAAGTTCCTAAGCAGCCTACTCAAATCGACTGCTTTTTGAACGGTTAGATGTGATCCTAGAGTCTTACGTGTGTCCAATACAAAATTTGTGGATGGAGTCGGAATGGAGTGACTTGTAATGAGAAATGTCAACAGGATAACTACGCTTTGAAGAATGACAACGAAATTCTCTCAAACAAAACGGTTTAGCTGCTCGCGTTGTACTTGAGATAAACCACTGAAAAAAAAATATGAGTCGATTTGGTCTTAAATTATTTTGTTGAGGAAAAATAATGAAACAATTTAGATGCTAATATTCTTGTCAAATGTGTTGCAGATATACGCAAGCCGGCGTTGTTTTTAAAGAAAATAAAACGATATATTTTATTGGCCAATTGCTCCTCCAGTGTCCCATGAATTCAATTCAGTATACTGAGCCGGGCTACTAGTGCCCTCGAACAAAGAATAGGTAGTCGAATGTTTCATACTCTGGCGAGTCCTATCCTTTTTTGAGGTAACGTTTAGAAAGAAATGTCCTAGATTAGTCCCTCGATCGGTGCCTATATAATGCCTGTGGACGGGTTATTTTCGCACTTTGGCTACCGAAAATGCTATCTGACCTCAATATCTAAGGGCAGGTGCCGTTATCTTGGATCATTCTAAACGGTGCGAGAAAACGAAGTCAATGGTTAGTTTTAAAATATGTACGCAGTGAGATATAATATTTTCAAATAATAATGTAATCATATGATAATATAACAATAATTTAATAATAAAATATCATATTTTCAAAATGTGTACGCAGTTTTGTAACCAAGCATAACACCTAATAAAGTAATTAGCCTATGACGGTGTAACAAAGCAACCGAACAGATAGATTGAGGTCCAGATTCCTTTCAACCTCATTCCTTCCTCTCCAATGTGGAACAAGATGACGAGACTTGTGAGTAACGCATTTCATGGCGATGCCTACGGAAAGTTGTACTGATACATAGCCACGTCAAACACATCCTAAGGGTGAGATTAAGATCAAGAAGGTCACGAAGTCCGAGACTCCATTTCAACCATTTTCCAATCCCTATTCTCGCTGCTCTGTAAGAGGGTAGTGAGCGTCGAAAGCTGACATGTGATAGTTTGCTGAACCGCCACTATGGTGTAAATCTCTCCAATTTTTTGCTAGAAACGTGTCAGTTTGCTTGGCTTATTTAGGTCTACATTTGTAACATTATGGGGAAGATGAAGAGCGATCGAAGTTTTGGGTTGTTACGACTCTTTTCCCTCTTTACAAATCGAACTCAGTGATAGTTACACTTGGTATCCATTGTTCCATCTTCGGTTTCTCGATTTTTTTTTTACCATCAACTTTTCACTTCTTTGTTACAATAGCTATATGCATTTTTCTTTGTTTTACAAAGAAAGTTATAGTTCACTATTTTACTCTTGGTTTGTATTAGTCCTACTCTTTTAAAGGTAAGCAGTCATGAAACAATTTTAGAAACAATATTTTCCTGCATTACAAAACTGAAACGGTGTGAACTGAACATTCAATAGCATAGAAGTTAAACTCGGATAATCTTAGATTCTGGCAAAGATTTGTTGCTAAAAACTTGACCTAAAATGATCCTACTATTCTGCAAAATAAAGGGATTAACTCAACATTAGGCCTTTACCTTGCCAGATCTAATCTCCAAGTCTTCTCTAAATGTTACAAAAGTCACTGTAAATAAGTTTAGAGAATGAAGTGTTACATCGATACAATACCGTCCATCTAATAAATTTCTTTATTTTCTAGGACTGTTGCCTGAATGCTGTGCAGAGAAGTTACAATTTAAAGCGGAATTTTGACTGTTTCGTGAATACTCTCATTTCTCAATGTTTCGGGAAACGTTACAAGGTCTATTCTTTTGTTAGGTGCAATACGCAATGTAAACGAAATACATGAATGCAAATCGAGATGCCGGACGAAAGTCCGTGAAAAAAGTCGACACACTGCTAGAGACTTCCGATTATTACATCTTTCACTATTCGGTACCAGCTACCCTAAAACACTCCTTCAGTCGCATCTCGCATTCTTTTCAAAATTTTGTTCTCTTTTTTCTCAAAAAATTAAATTTAGATGATTTCTCTAGCTAAAGAGAAAAAAAATTTTTAACAAATTTTTAAAATGGCACCGGCACAATAGTAGTCTTGCCTTTCACGTGACGTCATCAAAGTTAAAAAAAAATAAGGAATTATCAATCCTTTTGAGATTTTAATGTAGCTAGTTATGAGAACAGCTGAAAAATTATCTTTTCACAAATTTTTAGATTGATAGGGTTATTCGTCATGTGATAGAGCGAGGTTGAATTTCTAAGCTTTTGCGTGACACGATATTAGAATAGCGGCCGAGAATGCTGTCACGTAGGTAAAAATAAGTTACTTACCCGTCGAGATTTCGCGATCTGAACAGTTCTTGTATAGAATAAATACTCGTGCAGATGTTTATAAGGAGAAGACGACTACAGGCTTTTTATAGCAAAATTCGGTGTTCTGTAAGCTTCCGGTCGTAGTATTTGTTCCCCTCAGAGGGGAATGGCGTCCATAAGGAGCCTTCTCAATTTGAGTAAAATATGATTTCTTCGAATATCTCCCGCACGAAACATCACACAGAACGGAATCTTTGCGAGACTGTTTAAATACTCATCTTCTTCTCGTCTTCTTTCATCTCTTTAATTCTTGACTTAATCTGTTGAATAGTTTTGATGATGGTGTGACTGAGAACAGGCAATTCTCGCGGCCTCTTCGCTCGCTGTGATGGCAACCACTGGGGCATGATAACCGTGATGGCTTACGTTAAATGCAAATTTTCCCTTGAAACTGAAAGCGAAAGAAACCTTCGTTGACCACATGGCTCCTTAAGTGACAAGACCATTTATTTCGCAAGAAGTGATTTTTAAAGGCAGTGTAGTAGGGAATCTTCTGTCAAAAGGCTTTTTGAAGACCAAGAAATTAACCTAGCTATAGACATATTAAGGTATGTAAATATAAATGTCTCAGTATAAAAATGTCTGGTTTGTTGGTTCTCCTTGGAGAACCAATTGCCAGCAGCTTACTCTCCCAGTAAAATAAGTGTTTTAAACGTTTGACAACACTAAGAATTATAGAAGAACTGCACGGCTCGTTAGCCGTCACTCCGAAGGGGTGAGAAAGAAGAGTTTTGCGTATAGGAGTCGTAAATTGCAAAAGATTTGCATGTAACTTTCGTCATCTCTAAGTAAACAGACGTATAGTTGCGTTCACTCGGGCTTTTTTTCGACAAGAAACTTTGCTCTTTGTGCCTTCATTCGCCTTTACAGGTTGAGATTTGCGTCTACGCTTCTCTCAATTAACATGAGATAATTTGATATAGCATATTTCTCGATAAAAGGTTCACTCATAAATGTTCACTCATAAATGTTCACTCATAAATAGATCTCTAACAAGATTCGCGGACCGAGTTACGCTTTTGGTGGGAACATAGTTACGAGAATGAATGAATTGAATAAAAAGCGTCCGTTCATACTGTGGGGATTAAGAGCCGATTTGAACGGATAAGTTTTTGTTCTAGAGTTTTGCAGCTTTTCGAGAAAAGTGAGAAAGTGAATAATTCGATACCTTAATAGCAGCATAGGCTGAATTGCTAGAGTTTGACTAATAGTCGTGGGTCGTGGGTACAAGTCGTGGGTCGTGGGTGTAGGTGTGGGTGTGGGTAAAAGTCGTGGGTGTGCATAATACATAACAATTAATGGTTAAGAGCTCCTATTTAATCATGTTAATAGTACCACTACTAATAATCAATATTACTGTTATTTTTGTAGGGGAAAAGGGTTTTTTCGTGATCGTGAAGGGCCCTGTGGCTGGTTTTAAACATGATTTGGTTATTTCGCCGTGAACGTTGAAGCGCCTTTTCTTCATGGAAATTGCGAAATGACTGACTTTTTTCGCGAAACGTGACCTGAACCGTTGTTATTCTTCTTTTCTAAAATTTTATCCTGTAAGCGTCTCAAAAGACGTGAAACATGACTGTCATTAGCTACCGTGAAGTAATGCAATACTTCTCGACGAACAATGAAACGTATGTTTCTTGAGTACGTCACATTTCGAAACTCTGCAGAGTCTGGTCTTTGTCAGATAAGAAATCAATCGTTTAAAAATTGAAATTATTAGAACCTCTTTATTTATTAATTTACCTATTTCAATAATTCTTCATATCTAGTTTATTTTATGATTTCGAAAAGGACCTGGCCAGTTAAATGGACGAAGAAAAATTTTAAGATTATACTAATTGGTTCTTCGTTTAATTTCTTATCACCGATGCCAGTTGTCGTGACCAATATTTAACATTGGCTTGCGATTTCCGGTTGTCGATTGTACCGCAGACTGGATACCAGAGGTTTTATATTTTCGTGCCTTGGAAAAACCTTGGAGCTAACATCTCCAGACCTGCAACTAACGTTGCAGCGTTGCTATCTATATATCGGCTTATCTTGCAACAGTTCGCTGTTTCACTTAATTTTTTTCTTAGATGCGGGGTAGATGGTATGCGATACGGAGGTGACAACTGATGAAGCATTCGGCTCTTTGTCTGAATGTCATTGATCAACACAAACTTTATTTTCCCTAACCAGCAGAGGGATGTACTTTTACTTCTGAAACTTCATTTATTTTTAACCGACACTGAGAGCACAAATTAATTTTAATTCAAGAACACGGCCAATAGCCATGTTTCTGATTCTCGAAGCTTCTTTCATGTTCTGAAAACGTTGTTCTTTTAAGTTTAACACTTCTCTCTTTTCAGTGTAAGATATTATTTTTTTGTGTGTTGATCAAGCGTTTGACCTGAACAAAACTCCTCAAACTCTTTGGAATGACCCTCATTTTAAGAGATTACATCATCCTGCAAATAATGGCTTTGTCTTTGGTTTCACTTTTCTTTTTAGGTGAAATGAATTAATTCTTTTGGATGAAATCAATGAAATATTAGGATCACTAAACCGAGCTGATACAATGACTGGACAAGGGTTGTATAATATTTATGTATTATTATAACTAATATTTTAAATGATTATTGTCATTGTTAAGTATTAATCACACCCACGACTTTTACCCACACCCACACCCACACCCACGACCCACGACTTGTACCCACGACCCACGACTTGTACCCACGACCCACGACTTGTACCCACGACCCACGACCCACGACCCACGACCCACGACCATTAGTCAAACTCGAATTGCTAAGGTGTACAGTGTTACTAAGGTTGAGATCGGACGTCAGCGTTATCATTATCATTATCGAACTGCTTAGCCGTAAGGAAAGGCTACAAACTGCCACTTGCTGCTTCGAACGATTAGGCAGATTAATGTGTCCGGCGACTCGTTTGGATACGTACTTGCCATTCCTTTCTGCGTCGCAAAGTTGTTCTCGGAATCGGTCACCTTGTCGTCTTTTTATACATCTTTTTGTAAGTGCAAGTTGAGCAATCGACAACATTGGCGGAGGTGCACGTGAAGTGATCAGTAATTTTGATCAAAATAATACAAGTTTATAACCTCTTTTCTTGATGGATCACTTGGTTCCCAATATTTTCTCGATGTTATGAATGAAAGAATAAAATTTGCATCATGCGCGAGCGCACACGAAAGTTCCGGGTTGATTATTAGTCCTTCATCAGTTTTCTTGGCTTTTGTCACGTGTGGATGAAATTAGTGGACTTAAGGAGTGATTGATTAACTGCGTGATTGTGAGGGTGTATTGTGAGAGTGAATGAAATGCGATGCAAACTGTGCTAATTCATTCAGATGGGGAGTTAAACATATAAATCCCTCAAGGATATTTATTTTGATAATGTTTAGAAAATTATTGTACGAATAAAGCACTTATTAATTACATCATAATCGTGTAGTTTATTGGAGCAGGGAGGTATGCCCTACACACGACCTTACCTTTATCCTCTCTTTTTTTTCTTTTTTTTTTTCTTGCAGATTCCTCTGGATCAAGCAATAGAACGTACAGCGAAGAAATTTTCTGAAAGTGAAACGAAAATGCTGCTGATTATTTCTATTTTTGTTTTGGAATTACTAGATGTAACTGTGTCTGCCCAAAAAGCCAAAAGTAAGTTCAAATTAAAGATTAACAGTTTCGTGGCTGTGAAGGTCTGGATAAGAAGCCGATATTTTAGATCAAGACTTGATCGAAGAGATCATTGGTCGTCGTAAATTGAAACTCCGGGCGTAAGATACTCTCAGAGGGGAGTGGTCAACTCCTCTTGAGGCTTTTACGACAAAATCCCGTTTGGCTGTAAATTGGTATCCGCCCACTCTCCCTTAATTCGTGGCCAGGCTTGACTACACGGAACAGGTTTTGTGGGAAGCAGGGGCGGATCCAGTGATTTTTGATTGGGGGGGTCGAAACTTTCGGGTTCAGAAATTAAGGACTGTTGAACTCTTTTGAGGCAAATTACTTTTCCCCACATCCCCCACACCCCCTCCCACCAGTCGCGGTTGCACGTTATAATTCCTTGGCCGCTGACCGTTTACTTAGATTCATTAAAAAGATCAGCCAGTTAAAAAGTGATATACGATCCTGTCGATGTAAGAATTTCAGTTTCAAAGTTGTAAGTGTCAGGTCTGTTAGGGGGGGTCCGGATCCCCGGACCCTCCCCCTGGATCCGCCACTGGGAAGATGAACTTCGGTGAGGTTAAAACCATCAGCATAGCACTTTTGACCCGTAAAATACCTCTCTCAAGCAGTATACCTTCCATAAGAAAAAAATTTAAACCTCCCGAAGACAACTTGGAGTTACGGGCACCTTTGTTGTACCCAAACGTTCGATGGAAAAGTAAGTGCTTACGTCAGAACATGTCTCATTTTAAGATTTAAGAGATCAAACATACATGCATCGTTAGATACTTGTTGTTAGAGCAAAATAGTCTGTGTTTTGGTGACCCGCAGAACTCCTATTATCTTTGTCAGATTTCTCTCCACTGTTCAGTTCTACATGATATCATCGTAATTACAAAATCCCGAACCTCATTTCCCATCTAAGCTAAGAGAGTTTCGTCGGACCATAATGATAATTTTCGACGTTTTTCCTTTCCTCTCTTTATTCTTCTTTGCTGTTTCTTTTCAGGTTTGCCAAATGTTTTCTGTCAACCGCATGAGACAATTATCCCTGTTGATCCAACCAACTATGGCTATTATCCGTTCTATGTGAACCTTCACCGGTGTTCTGGCTCGGCGAACTCAGCTTCTCCTAAAGTGCAACATTGCGTGGCTCAAAGATACGAGGAAATAAACGTTGAAGTCCATTCACGTGCAGCAAACTTTCGGACGATCTTCACCATGCAAAATCACACCAGCTGCACTCATAAATGTGTGGCCAGTCCACTTGACTGTGATCTTGCAGTACAAGACTGGGACGAAAATGAATGCGCATGCAAGTGCAGGTATCTTGAGGGACCACCCAAGGAACTCGCCTGTAAAAAAGGATTTAGGTATGAACCGCAACACCTTAACAATCAGAATGAAAGCTTAAAAACAATGTTTTTCCCTATTCAAAAAGGTTTTGTAAGGGTTTCGATTTCTAGAAAGACTTATGTAATGCACGTGCATATTCTGTTTAAGGCGGGGATAGTATTGGATGATGAAAGTAGACAGCTAGACTGACATCACCCAACTAAGCTTCCTCAGTTTTTCCAATTGTTCGACATTTTCATGTCCGAAAATCCGCCTAGGCTTCAACATTCTCAGCACTTCTGTGATGAATTTTGTTCAGCTCCTTGAAACTTTAGACATTCGCCAATAATAATGATAAGTACTTTTTTTACCTTACAAAATGGATCAGCTGGTACTGTAGTAAAAGCTGCTAACAATCCATGTGTAGCTGAAATAAAATGCCCTCTATAACTTCTATCTCTCTAAGTAATTCTAAAAAAACTAATTATAAAACCTTAAAATATAACCCTAAAATATAATAAAAAACCGATATTTGTATTTTAAACATAAATATAAAAATTTAAAATATCGACGGCTAGAAAAAAAATCAACTATAAAACCTAGGTTAGTGAGCAACGATGTGATTTCACATTTAAATCTCTAAAATAACCAATTAACTCAGTCTTAAACCTCTCCAAAGAGGTTATATCTCTAATGTACTTGTACTTCAATCTGCTGCTGCAGAATAATGAAAAGTTGTTTGGCCAGTTTTCGCCTTGACCCTGGGAAGATACGATAAAGTCTTATCACGTAAATTACTATCATGCGTACGAATAAGATAATCTACCGGTTGATCAGGGCAACTAATATTATGTACAATCTTAAAAGACAACATGGCACGCAAAAAAACGCCTATGATCAGTCCTAAAGTAAGACCTAACTTACCTCTACATTTCTTGTGAGCAAGTTTTCCTCTTGGTATTCAATATTGAACACATAGCCTGATTTTGCGAGCGTTCAATCTTTAAAGATACTGTTTTAGAACAATCTAACCACGTCTATGACCCATAATCCATGATGGGCAAAATGGTTTGCTTATAAATTAACGGTAGAAAATCTTGAGATAAGGAAGCTAGATATTCTATTTAGTATTCTTAGCTTTGGCAGATATATTTCCCTGGCAGATATATTTCATGTGATAATCCCAAGATAGCTTTCCATATACACCTAAATATTTACAGGAATCTACTTCATTCAATCTTTGATCTTGTAGATAAATGTCAAAGTTAGTGTCAATTGCAGCTTCAAGGGCAGGCCGTGATCCTAATAGCGTGACATTAGAGTTTCCGGGGTGGGCCACCTACTCGTTTACCTTCAACCACATATCGATGTGCACAAGATCTTGGTTTATATATACTGCCACTGGAGCAACATCTTTATCTACAGAATGGATCTCTGTATCGTCAACGAAAAGTGTACAATTTGAATGTTCTAGAGTAGAAAGCACACCATTTAGGTAGATAGAGAATAGAGTCAGTCCTAGAACCGATCCCCGAGGTACCCCACGACGTATGACTAGCAGATCAGATACCCTTCCATTCCACGAAAGAAACTGTTTCCGATCCTTCAAATAGTTTCTGATCCACTAAAAGACCAAGAAAGAGTCTTCTTGAAAACCCTCTCCATGTTATAAATTCGCAAGTGTTTTTTTTCAAAGTATTTTGGTTGAATTGTCTTTGAATGCGAATTTAATCACTCTTGCTTCTTAGTGATTCAAAAAGCTTTCTTAAGAGTTTCGATTTCTGGAAAGACTTGGAAAGAAAATTAGTGTTTTTTGAGACAAAATCACCCAATGTTCCAGCTATGGACACAGGAGTCAGTAAAAATTTAAAGTATTTATTTTTGTAGTTGGAATCAGTTCCAGTGCAAGTGTGTTTGTGCAAGACCAGTAGAATTTTGTCCTGTCAACATGGTAAGTGTATTTTCTGAGGTTGACGATTTGTTGCTGTTGCTTTTTTTTGTTTTTAATAGCTGAAAAAGAAACTATAGTCGATAGTGGTCATGTGTAAACAACATTATGGTGAGCCCCTAACCCTTCTCTTTTCCCCATTCCACTGTCTAATCACTTCCAAGGTACCTCATTTCTACCCTTCTGTTTTTTTTACCTGACATGTTGGGTTGGGCTCTCGGTATTTCCCAGCCAGGGGGGGGGGGGGGTTATCTATTCTGGCGTCAGTCAGCTAGGTTCTACTTCGCAGTGCGGTCGTCATCAGAAAGTTAAAAATCGCAGACGGGTGCTTTCCATGAGGCGAGTCATAGAGTTCATGGCGAAATATCCCTCTGATCATGAAAGAATTTATCATTTGACCGTCTAGCCCAGCTCGCGTAATCCTATAGAGATCCATCATGAAAACTGACGTGTGTAGGGTCATACGGGTTGACTTGAACCGGTACGAAAAAGCCGTCCAGTCCTAATGCACCTGTATGGTGACATCGTGACAGCAGTGAAAAAAAAAGCGAAAATAAGACACGTTTTCCGATGAACTGTGATTTTCTCGTTCCAACTCGAAAAAATAAAGGAAACATTTTTATTGCAGAATCTATTTGAGGTTTACCGCGTGCGCCAGTCTATCGCGTCGTGGTTAAGTTAAAACTAACTTTTAAGAATTTCTCAAAACTTAGTCAGAGGTCATATGATGAAATGCGTATTGACTTTAAAACGGGGTTTCGCCTCGTTTTCCTCCACTACCATTAACTTCCTGTTCATTGTTCCTTAGGAATGGAGTAACACAGCGTGTGGTTGCGTTTGCAATCAGACTGTTCTGGAACTTTGCAAATGGGGGAAAAAATCCCTTAACGCCTCAACTTGCGAGTGCGAAGGACCTAAAACAATAGTGACAAATACAGTTCTTGGTAAAAGAAATGGTACGTATTATTAAACCGGAAAGGATAATATGCATTTGCTTGGATATTATAAGATGAAAGGTGTACCATGTGCGCAAGCAGATTTAGCGACAGGCAGGAGATATGCTAGTCACTTTTCCCAAACACAATCGACTTTATTGACCTGGGATTGAAAGATTACTTGGATTAATGAAGTGTAAAGTGAAAAAATGATCGAGGGCACTTAGTTGCTGTATTGCGTTGCCTTCAATTTGGTGCATATGGGATGGTCGTATGGCGGTACCTTCAGATTCTTCTCTAGCGTCCTATGTGAGAAATTGTTCGCCTCTTAACCTGTAACCGAAGACAGTTTCTTCTGAATCTTACTCAAAAAATCCGATCTTTTCCTTTTTCAGTGGAGATAACGAATTGGAAGCACTTAGTGTTGTATATGGTTGGAGAGTTTGTCGTTTTATTTCTCTTGTTTGACTTGATCCTGTACTATAATCACGGGAGTGGTATAATCTGCAAAGCCTGTCGCTGTCTTCGTAGAGGTATCGCAAAAAGTTACTTCTTTGTCGTTGCTGCTCAGGAATTTTCATCCTATCTTACATGAGATACATAATTTGATCTACCATCACCCCATGGTTCGAATGACTCCGTTTTTCAAATGTAATAGTTCCGTTCTTAGGTCACTGTGGCATTTCTTTTAAAAATATATTTTCCCTTTTTTACTGGAATCGGTCCAAATCTATCGGTAATTATGTGAAATAACCAGTTTGAACACATACTGAATTTAACTTCACCATATCTTAATAGCGTTATGGAAACGTGAGCCAGTAATATAACGTGAACCAATGGTGAATATTTAACTTTTTTTTTCTTCTTTAGAAATGTGGATAAATCAAATTTCTTACGACAACTGAGATACATTGATAACCATCTTTTGCTTCACAGCTACTTCAAATAATGGTCAAGAAGTCGCGTATACTGAAACGTCAAATGGATTTAATGCAAGTGGGAACCAGAGTCCCACGATTGAAATAAAACAGAGTTGAAGAACGTGTCAGTCTCGACATGCCTCTTTCGATAACGTTTGTCACCGATGGCTTACGAAAGGCAAAAGAGATCATAAGCACTTACTGCATGGCAGCATCAACGCTGACACGGGTGACAAAGGAACATGAGTTGGCAAATTGAGTGCGCATGCTTGTAACTTGCGATAAATGTAAAGGAATAGGAACGACAATACAGTCGAACTTGTATTACGTGTCATCCTGTATTTTAAGCGGTCGATTATTGTCATCGCCTCCTTTGTAGGAGACCCCAGAGAAATAGTTTTTTTTTCTCGGCGGAAAAACCCATGTCAGCTTATGATTGCAGAAGATGAATCGTAACCCTGAACGTTCAAATGGCTCGAATAACGAAGCATGCGCACTCATTTTGAAGCTGTGTCAGTACATAGTTAGTAGTATCGGAAGTCGAACGAGTGAGATTTCTGAAACAAACCAACGAATACGTAAATACCATACGAACAGACCTTCCATGTTGTATTATGTTTATTTTATACATGCAGAGATGCAATGCTTGTCGTTAACACAGGCGGCCCATACGTACTGTGTGTGATTTTGGGGTGTATAGGTCATTAACGGGAATTCATATACCTAACATGTCGGAAACAGGATAATTAGTATTGTAACGATTCAAAATTATCTGCCGGAAATCGAGTGTCACGATCTGTCCAACAAAAAGATTGAATTTTAAAGCGTAAACGTGTGTCGTTAAAAAAATCGTAAAAGAAATTAAAAAAAACGCCTTAAATCTCGTTACCTCGAACCCGTAGCCCCCTTGTCTCTTACGGTCGTTTTAACGTTATTTTGGCGACTTTCTTTGCGCTGCGAGTTGTGTTACTATATATAAATATATTTTTTTGCAATAGCTCAACATGTGGGTTAGATGTAGCCTATAACGGCGCAACAAAGCAACTGGTTAGATAGAGTGATGCCCAGAAGGTGGAACAAGAGGACGAGGGTTGTGAATATCGCATTTGATGGTGACACCCAGGAATAGTGATACACGGAAACGCCAAACATACCTGTGTGAGATTAAGATCAAGAAGATCACGAAATCCGAGACTCCACTTCAACCATTTCTAATTTCTCAGCCCTATCATCGCTGCTCTATAAACTAATCAAGTCTTGTTATCATGGGACGGGAGACCCACATGTGGACGGATAAAGTGTTTTTATTATGTAACCCTTCTCACGCAGCGCCATCTTGGATTCCTTGCCACACCAAATCGAGGCTGGACGGGAATAAATTTAGGGGTGTGTTACACTAGTGTTGCAGTAGACAAGTAAGTATGGCCCACGATCAATGCTCTGTTAACTTCTGTACGAACGACAAGAGAAATCAGAGTGGCAAGAATTTATCTTTTTTCAACTTTCCTTCAAATTCTTTATTGAGATCGAAATGGATTGCCGCTATAAAGCGAGATGAACGGCTAGATTTTGAGGTAAGAATCGAGCCGTGACCGGCGAGTTGTCAGACGCACGTGTTATCAGCGACTGACTTTTTGCTTTCGATTGAACCATGTGGTAAAGCAATGAGAAAAATCACTACATGAGTTAAGGAAACCCAGTTTAGTTGAAAATATGCCCATTTCGAGGGAGTAAAACTATCAAACATTTTTGGATTGTAGGTTATCAAAGCACTTTAAACTTGCAATTGATCTTCTAATGGATTTGCAGCCACTCAGCTAGCATTATTGGGAAGCAATACAAGGTACCTTTTGGCTAGAATTCATGGCCTAAAATTTAGTCAGCAAAATCTAAAGAGACGAAATTTTTTTTTAAACTGTCTTCATATACTTCCTAGTTTTTTCGTCCAGTCATTTAGGACTAGATAGTTCACGAGGTCCACGTAAGTTATCGGTGGAAAATCGCTAACATTTGACGATCATTCCTTATTTACGATCTGAAACTGATCAATGTTGTCTATACAAGCTATTTTTTGCAAATATTTCTCTTTATCGAGCGGATCGAGCGTTGAAAAGTAAGTTTTTTTCGCAGACATGGTCAGAATCGCTTGTTAACATTGGAAGACCTGACCTTCAAGATGGCGGCAAACATGGTTGCTACGGGATACGTGACGTCAGCAGGAAACCTCCATTGTAAAGGCAATGTTGGCTTGAAAAATTCGATTCTCTTGCAAGGGATATTTATGGCAGAAGCCATTCTCAAGGTACATGTGCGCTGCTTGAAGTATCATCACTGAATAGCTTAGCACATTATTTTCAGAGTATACATAATGATATATTTGAGTTGAAAGGGGTTAAAATTGATAAAGTTCAAAATAGTGCCCATTTTCAATCATACCTGTGAAGCCAGAAAGTTCAATGTGAATTGTCTTGTGGCTGTCTATTCACTCTGCTACTCCATAATAAAATCGTGTAGTTATTGGAATTCAAACATGTTATCTGTTATTCAGTATGGCAAAAGATGATGAAAATTCAGCTTTGAACAAGTATTTACTGACAGATGATTTGCCAAAAACTGATGTTGGTGGAACTGAAGTTTAGATCTTAAAAGTGATTACAGTGAAGGAATATTGTCTGATTCAGTTGACAGCAAATCAATTCTCGAAAATCTTGTAAGAAATGATAGTTGAATGCACAGGTTTTTTGATGTGGTTTTCAGATTTTTGTATGACGTATTTTTAAACCCACAAAAAGGTCAAAATATGTGTTTTCCCCTCTTGGTATGTAATGAAAGTCAAATGCCTCTAATTGAATACACAAACTGTAAATAGCACTGCTTCTCTTGTGGCCATCAGCAGTATTAAATATTCCAAGATTTTCTATGAACAACATGAACTATTGAACAGTAATATTGCTTCAATCTACTCATTTCTGACAACTCTCCTTGGGTGAACATTTGGCAACAAACTATGACTTGGTACAAATAATAGATTAAAAAATTCCCCTCTCCTTGCAGTTAATGACAAATACATTACCTACTCAGGGTTTGTAAAAGCCTTAAAAGTCCTTGAAGATGCTTTAATTTAAAAATTAAACACTCAAGGCCTTGAAGTACTTGAATTTGAGGACTGAGGCTTGATTTTTGCAATGCTTTTTCTTTAACAATTTTCAAGTTGAAAATTACAGTACTTTCATGGAAAAGCTGAGAAATAATTTAAAATGATTTTCAAATTGCTTATGCAAACATTTCCAAAAGTGGTCCTTCAATTTTCTAAAACTTGGCCTTCAAAGTAATTGAAAAGTCCTTGAATTTCAACCTTTGGCATCTACAGAAACTTACTCCTAGATGGTAATATATTATTTGCATTGTTGTCTAGTACCATAACAACATTCATTACACTCCAGCAGTCAAAAATTAACACAAGTAGACTTATTTGTGACCAGCAATGTTTAAATTGCATGACAACAGTAACAATGGCAATATGGCAGTCCCCTAAAGAGAACTCCAGATGTGCATTATTGAAAGCCCGCGTTCATGCAGATATGCATCTAGTTCATTTTACTTTTGGCTCAAGCTGTAAAACGCACATGGCAAGATTTTGTTTTGTTTTTATTGACTCGGATTTTGTAATATGCATCAAATGAAATTCTCTGCCCCTTGTTTATTCGCGTTATAATTTGCAGTCTTAAACTAATTTCCCAGATCAAGAAAGGTTCTACTCTTGTGTGCTCGGCTCACTTCAAGCCAGACGATATGTATAAGACTATAACTCGGCTTACATGCCTAAGACATGGAGTTGTGCCATCGCAGTTTGCATGGACCAAGGAGGGTAAGGAGCACTGACCAAACAAATTGCAAGAGTTAAAAATTATTGCTGAACAGCAAACACAGGAGGAGCGACGTCAATTCTTTTTCGATTTAATCCAGCAAGATGTCGAGATGGAAGAAGAGGAGACTGAGTCAGCAGGACAGGAAACCAACGCTGGTGCTAAGCCAATGCAAGTAATGGCTATGGACGAACTGGAAAACAAAAACAGTCAGCCTGACGAACTGAGCCCTTAAGAACAAATTGAAATACTTAAAGCCAGAATCAAAGATCTAGAGCAACAAGTCAAAGATCTTCAAGAATCCAAGTTTGAAGGGGAAAACACTTCGAAGGATCCTGAATTGCTGACATTTTACACAGGCTTTACATCGAAAGAACGATTTGATAGCTTTTACAAATGGATTGAGCTGTATGCAAAAACCATGATAAAATGGTCCCAAATTCAACGAGGCAAAGGCAAAGAAAGCTACCAGCAAAGGCGTAGCAGTGGTAAATTTGCACTGTCACTCTATGACCAACTGTTTTTATTTTTTATCAGAATGAGATTAGGTTTGCTCGAGACAGACCTAGGAGTGAGATTCAATATTAGCAAAAGTACTTTCAGTAGAGTGATTATAACTTGGGCAAATTTTCTGTACACAATGTGCCAAGTGCCAATTTAGCCCACAAGTGCTCAGATCGAAAGTAGTATGCCTCAATGCTTTAAAACTATATACCCTAAAACAAGGGTAATCCTAGACTGCACTGAAATTAAAGTCCAAAGGCCTAGCTTCAAGGTCTTAAACTCAGAAACTTATTCTACGTACAAGTCATTCACAATATTTAAATGCTTAGTTGGAATAGCTCCACATGGTACAATAACATTTGTAAGTTTCCTATATCAGGGAAGTATATCCGACAAAGAAATAACAAGGTGCAGTGGTTTCTGTCGCTTGTTGAAGAAGGAGACCAGGTAATGGCAGACAAGGGCTTCCTAATTCATGATTTATTGGAAACTATAAAAGCTAAGTTGACAATCCCACCAAGAACAAAGTCCTTACAATTCACTGCTAAAGAGGTGACAGATACCCAGCAGATTGCCTGCCTCCGTATCCATGTTGAGAGGGCAATCAGACGAATAAAAGTGTGCCAAATTTTTTAAGGAGTTTTACCTCTCTCATTGGCTATTCAGTAAACCAAATTTGGACTATATGCTGCCTTCTGACAAATTTTAGAGGGCTACTATATTGAAACTTCAATTTCCCACTAGTTTTGTTTAGCAAACCTTGCTACAATCATAAGATTTGTGACACCTCAACTAAGTTAACCAAGTTCTTTACAACATGTGCTTAATAAACCAAAACAGATTTATTTGAATTGAACAAAGAAAGTTTTTTAATTTGTGTGATTCCAGACGATTTCCATACCTCCTACCCAGAAAGAGGAAATTGGAAAGAGAATGTTAATTTCCTTCCTTACTACATTAACACTAGTCTAGTACCTATTGCTGGCAGAAGCCCGGTCAGCATACATGTACATCCCATTTCCAGGATTTTCAGAAATTGCAGGGTTGGCTTAGTTTTACTCATTTTCCAACTTTGCTTCCAAAGCCTGGCTATTATAGCCATAATAATAATAATAATAATCTACTTTATTTAAAGAGGATATACACATAACAGCTTGTGCTGATAAACCAGTGGCCCTCAATTTAGGGAGAAGGTATTCAAAATGATACTGATCCAATTTCATTTTCATTTCCGAACAAAATTCTGCTTCAAACCTCAATCTTTCACAATGAAAGTCAGTTTTACAGTAAACATAAAAATCTACCCATTGACAGCCAGTTAGCAACAATTTTCCCATGACCTAGTAGTAGTAGCTGTGTGTTTTTTTAGTCTGTAGGTTCCATTTACACATTTGAGATATTCAAGCTCAGAGTTGGAATCCTTAAGAGGGCACTTGATTTCCAGCAGCCCCCAGGGATTGACTTCTGATACACTCTTCGATCTGGAGAGGAAGCCAGATGAGGGCTGGAGGGGTTGATGACAATTCCAGCTGGGAAAACATTACACCCCCCACTGTCAGCATATGCAGCTGCTGCCTCTTCCTTTGTATTTATTCCATGCCTCATGGCTCACTGAAAGGGAAGGTGCGAATGCGGATGTGTGACAACTTCGTTGGAAGTTTTCGATTAACGGATCCGGGCATAAATAAAAGACAAGAACAATATGATATCTGTAAAAATGGTACGAATGGCGTGAATCACGCAACTGTTCGAACAAAATATTTCCATCTTCATCTAGACTTAGGCATCAACAACAACCTGAACAACTCATCAGTAACGAAGAACAATATAATAATGGCGAAGGTGTTTGAAAGGATAGTTTATGAACAGTTATATGCCTATTTGGAAGAGCACGATATTTTATGTCAAAACCAATCAGGGTTTCGTGCTAATCATTCAACTGTAACAGCTTTGTTGGAAGCGACAGATTCTTGGGCATAAATTATAATATTGATATAACGAGAAAATCAATGGAGTCATTTTTCTAGATTTGAAAAAAGCTTTTGACACTGTTGATCATCAGATCCTTCTATCGAAACTAAACTATTATGGTATACATGGAAAATCTTTCAGATGGTTTCAGTCATATTTGGAAAACCGAACACAAAAATGCTCTGTCAACGGGTCGCTATCCAGTAGCTACTCGTTGACTTGCGGCGTCCCTCAAGGGACCATCCTCGGTCCATTATTGTTCTTATTATATATCAACGATCTTCCAAATTGCTTATCAAATTGTAATCCGAGAATGTATGCCGATGACACGCACCTCACATATGCGGGAAGCAATCTTGAGAACGTTCAGTTTTGTCTAAATGAAGACCTAGAAAACGTCTTCAACTGGCTACAAGCGAACAAACTCACGTTGAACATGACTAAAACCGAATTCATGCTAATAGGGTCGAGGCAGAGACTGAATACTCTCACGGCTTCACCAACAATTAGAATGAACAATACTCAAGTGAGCCAGGTTTCAGCTACAAAATCGCTTGGTGTAATAATAGACGATAAACTCGATTGGCATAGTCACATCGAAAAACTAACGAAAAAGATCGCCTCTGGTATCGGGGCCCTAAAGCGAATTAGGCACCTGATCCCATCATCAACCTTACATCTCATCTACCAAGCTTTAGTAAAACCTCACTTTGATTACTGTGACATTGTTTGGGGTAGCTGTGGGAAAACGCTACGAGACAAACTGCAGAAATTGCAGAATAGAGCAGCCCGTGTGTTGACATTCTCTAACTATGATGCTGATGCAACTGAGCTACTCGAGTTTTTAGGGTGGAAAAATCTTGCACGCCAGCTGGAAATCCATAAAGCCACCATGATGTTTAGATGTCTGCACGGGCTAGCTCCAAGGTATCTATATTCAAAGTTTACGTGGCGTGACTTTGCTTATGACCTCAGGGACTCTGAAAATAAGCTTAATGTTCCACTACCGCGCACTAATTATTACAGAAAAAGCTTTAGCTACAATGGCGCCACATTATGGAACAGTTTACCACGCGATGTAAGGAACACAGAGTCTCTGGGGTTATTTAAACGTAAGATCAATGACATTTTTAAAGTCTAACGCACGGCATTCACGGAAAACAGCTTTAGTGTTATAGTATGTAGTTTTAATTTTAAATATCTTAGCGTATGTGATATGTATTTTTATAGGCTGATGAATTGATCGTGTCTAAATAAAGATTACAATACAATACGAAACTTACCTTCGGTATCAAAGATGTGGCCTTCGCAGAAATTGCTGTAACCACGGGTTATCACTTTCTTTGGGACCTTTCCATCTTTCTCGAGCCATTTCTCAACGAAAGTTGAATCAAAATAGGGAATATTCTTGAGAGATTTCGATCACGGAACAGAAGCTACGCTCTCAGCCATAGTGAATTGTATAGAAATTTGTCAAACACGCGAAACAGAATGCCCGTCCAGGCTCGATTTGGTGCGGCACGGAATCCAAGCTGGCGCTGCGTGAGAAGATCACTGATGGCAAAAACGATGCCAGAGACAACTCTTAACTAATAGTGACCGTAAGATGACACATGTGTAAACAAAAAAGCCTTTTGTTAAAAAACCGAGCAATTTCTATAAACCTTTCTTCCAGTTAAAAAAAAAATTAATTACCCCTGTTCTTTTGCACCCAATGTTGTCTCGCTATATTCTATGCGTCACTTTATTCGCAAAACCCTTTTTCTTTCGTTCACCTTAAGGTATCTGAAGCAAATAACGAGTGCAAAGGAAAGATTGTAGTTTAGATCGTGGGAGTTGAAGGGCTAGGCTTAACTTAACATGACACCAACCGAAAAGCGAGTACCATTGAAATACAGAAATCAGTCCAACATAAGCCGGAATAGGAGCGACAATTCGATCAACTACTTGTTCCACCCTGAGGTCAAGGGACAATTACCATGTTGAAAAGGAAGAAGAAACTGTTCTGAGTAAAACAGGAACTAGATGAGTTTGCTGAAAATATGAAAATTCGTGTAGGCCTTAAAGGTTGTAAAGCTCTGTAACCTACCAGGATGTACAAATTTAAAAGAAAAATTTAGTTTACATACGGCGGAAGATCTAGGAGAGAGAGAGAAAGGTAAGGTTAAGATAATTTACCTAGTAGAGGACAACCTTGTCTTATTGTAAATTAACCTCCCTTTGGAAAATTGTTAAATAAATAAAATAATGAGATTTGCCCCTACATGGCGGTTCAGCAAATGATCACGCGCGAGCTTTCAACGCTTGAGCACTCCCCTCATAAAACTGAAATTTAATTTGCTAAAGGCCACCTGGGCAAATTAAATTTCAGTTTTTAATCAAAAACTTGAAATAATGGTGTTGTGCAAACTTCAGGTCAAAATTGCGAAAAAACCATCCTTGAGAGTCACGCGAAATTACATCCGTTTCAGCGCGAACGAACTTGACGCTTGTCAGAATCTGTAGAAGATTAGAGTCAAACAAACCATAAGGGGAGGAACAACAAAGTGTAAATAAAGGGGTTCCTACTATTTCACCAGGGTCTCTCTTTCTCGTCGCTCAAAATAGAGAACCGTTTTCTTTTATAGCATCCTGAATTGGCCAAAAAGAGCCAAACTCTTTTCTAATACCGAGCGCTTATAAATCGAGAGGCCACTTAGAAGACTGCTGCACCCCGGAGGTATCAGATACATTGCAGCATTCTGTCACTTTGACGTCATCGACCACCGGAAGTAGTGTTCGTGAAACAGGCCATTAAAAGCGTAACCTCGTGGAAGCTTTTAACAATCCATTTAACTTTAAACTCGATAGATTCATAGGTTGCTGAACAGAGCCCTAGTTTGAGTCGAAAGGTAAGTCTTTAATTGTGGTTCTGTTGTTGCCTGTCTTTACCTACAGGCAAAATCGCACAGGCGCAGTACTTTTCTCGCCGCCTCGCTGCTCACTGTGTGAGCAACCAGTGGAGCATGAAAGTTTTCGTTGAATGCAAATTTACCGTACCGGTTGCTGCAAGCGAAAGAAACCTTCGTTGGCCACATCACTCCTAAAGCTACCAGATTATTCATTGCGCAAAAGTGGTTTTAAAACAAAGAGCAGTAGGGAATCCTCTATCAAAAAGGTTTCATAAGGAAGGAAGTCCCAAGTCCAAGAAACTGATTAACTTAGCTACGGACACACTACGGTATGTCAATATAAATCAGTTCGAAATCAGTTCGAAATCAGTTTAGGTTTGTTGATCCGAGAACCATTTGCTAACAGCTCACTCTCCCAGTAAAATAGGAATTTTAAACATTTGATAACATTAACTGAAGAATTATGGAAGAATCTGCAGCGCTCGTTTGCCACTGCTTGGCTAAGGGAGTAAGATGTGTTTGCATATAAGACTCTTAAATTGCAATAGATTTGCGAGTAGGTTTTCGTTCTTTCAGTAGACAGATCATTACACGTAGTGTGCTGCAACGTATCACAATCCCACGACTGAGCTTCTTATGTTTGCTACATAGAAGGTAACAGGTAATTTTTAAAAACTGGCCGAAAATAAACTTTGACCACTTCAGTGACGTTCACACGCTGTGCATCAAACGCATGAGTACGTTTGTTTGTTTGTCCTCTTTTAATCCGTCAAAGCCCGTTGAAAATTTTCTTAATCTGCCTTTATCAGATCTAGTTTTAATATTCGCATCTAAATTTTTGTGCAAAAAGTGTATGTACGGATCACTCTCCGATCAGTTTATTTTTTTAATCCAATACACTTGTAATAGGATCACCATCACTTAGCACTCTAAGCAAATATTGATCCACCAGTCGTCCACAAAGTAGGGACTGAATTAAAATTTATCCAAGTTTTTGGGGGATTTCGATTTTAAATCACAACATAATGCGTTTACGAAAAGATTGGCAACTCATTATGCTTAAGGTAACTAAATAAGGTATTGCTCATGTAAATGTTTAGCATAAAGATAGGATGAGTGAAGACGCACGCAGCTCCGCTTATTTCCTAATAGGTGATAAATAGACACACGTAGGGTTTGAACGACATTCCTCAGAGCCTGTGCAGTATATCGTTTAAGAAGTCCCTTTATGTATTCCACGAAGCAACATTCCATCGAACGAGTTTTGGCATCGCTTGACTCGATATTGGCTCGGTTTCAACTATATTATCAAATGCAGTTGAAGGAAGAGGGATCGAGGCTTGGCCCCTGAACGTGTTTCGCACTGAAAATGAGACTTAAAACAGTTTACTGAAACGCTGAGACGCTGCATGATTCGCTTTTCACAGTCTCAGTTGGACTCTCTGGGTGTGCCGAACAAAGTTTGCCGAGACAGGAAATCCAACCCAAACAAATCATTTTGTTTGATTCAGTCAAAAACAGAACTTGAACATATCCCAAAAACTTCTCACAATTCAATTTATGTATCTCAAATTTGCTGACCCTTATGAATTTTAGACCGCTTTTAGCTTTTGATAGCTCCCCTAACTCCAGTTAAACAATTTAGAGGGTGGTCTACATCTAACTGTGCTAAATGATTAAGATGTTGAGTGAAACATAGAAAGACGACAAGCTCTAATTGATAATTCACAATTTCTGCGGGTTCGTCAGAGATTTTTGTTTTGATAATGTTCGGAAAGCTTTGATTTGTAATTAATAAGCACTCAGAAATCATTTCACCAATCGTTAAGTTTATTGGACCATTATTAAAATCCATTTGTTTCGCCTCTCCTCGGAAAGTTTCCGTACTTCTTCTCCTTGACTAGTAAAAATTGAAGGTATTCTTGCCATATTAATTCCTATATCACGGCCCCTTCGGGTCCTACAGCCCAAATTCGTGCATAAAACCATTTTTTTTTTCAGATTCCTCAGGATCAAACAACAGAACATATAGCGAGGAAATTTTCTGAAAGTGAAACGAAAATGTGGCTGGTCCTTCCCATTTTTGCATTAGAATTACTAGATGTAGCTGTGTCTGCCCAAAGAGCCAAAAGTAAGTTTAAATTCAAGATTTTAATAGTTTCGTGGCTGTGAAGATCTGGAAAAGAAGCCGATCTCAAATGGATCATTAGTTGTCATAAATTGGAACTTAATACTCTGGGCGTAAGATACTCTCAGAGGGGAGTGGTCAACTCCTCTAGCGGCTTTTACGACAAAATTCCGTTCGGCCGTAACTCGGTATTCCCACTCTCTCAAATCGTGGCCAGGCTCGATTACGCTGAAGAGAGTTTATGGAAGGGTGAACATCTGTGAGGTTCAAACCATTTTATATACCACTTTTGATCTCCCACATGATACCCCTTGCAAGCGATATACCTTCCATAGGAAACAATTTAAACCTCCCGAAGACATCTTGGAATTACGGGCACCTTTGATGTATCCCAAACTTTCAAAGGAAAAGTAAGTAAGTGCGTCGGAACAGGTCTCCTTTTTAAAGATCAAACGCAAAATGCGTTGTTAAATACTCGTTGTTAGAGCAAAATAGTTCGTGTTTTTGTGAACCACAGAACCAATACTTTGGCGGAATTCTCTCCACTGTTCAATTCTATTTGACAACATCGTAATTGCAGATATCCTGGATCCTGGACCTCACTTCTTATCTAGGCTGGAAGAGTTTCATAGGACGATAATAATAATATCGACCTTTTTCATTCATTTCTGTTTAGGTTTGCCAAATGTTTTCTGTCAAACGCATGAGACCATTATCCCCGTAGATCCAATCAATCATGGCTATTACCCGTTCTATGTGGAACTTCATCGCTGTGTTGGCTCCGCGAGCACAATTTCTCCCAAAGTGCAGCATTGCGTGGCTCAAAGATACGAGGAAATAAACGTTGAAGTCTATTCGCGTGCCGAAAACTTTCGCCGGGCGACTGTCAACATGAAAAATCACACCAGCTGTGCTCCTGAATGTGTAGCAAGTCCGAGTGACTGTGATCTTGCAGTACAAGACTGGGACGAAAATGTTTGCGCATGCAGGTGCAGGTATCCTGACGGACCACCCAAGGAACTCGCCTGTAAAGAAGGATTTAGGTATGAACCGAAACACCTTAACAATCAGAGTGGAAGCTAAAAAAAACACGTTTTACTTTCCCCACAATAGTTTGTCCCGGCTGGAATGTTTTTATATGTTTTCTTAGGAGATTGTGAGTGCTATATTTAGTTGCAGAGAGATACATGGTAAAAGTGTGAGACCAAAAACTCGGAATTACTCGTCTCCCACGTAACCATCAATATTTTTGGATTGTGTTTTGGTTGTTTACTTTTTGAATAATTTCTTCTAGGTGGAATAATCATATATGCGCATGCGAATGTAACCAAGCACCCAAGCACTGTCCAATCAGAATGGTATGGTATACTTCATAACCGGCGGCTGAAAAACCGACGTTTGAGAAATATCTTTATTAGTAGAAGGCCAATGTAAACATTAAAAAAAATCACTGTAGAACTCTGCAGTAAGTTTTCTCTTAATACCACCTGACTCGATAGTCAAAAAATTAATTCTTCGAAGATTTTTTAGCGATTAGGCGTATTTCTACCGTATATTTGCGTTTCAAATGTTGCCTGTTTGGCCACCTTTATTAAAAATAAACTGTCTAAGTGATTTTCTGTTCGATTATGACAAAAAAATTTTCTTCATTTTCCCAAAGAATGTAGGAAAACTTATCCAGCACAAAAACAGGACCAAACAGCTGCATATTCTATTCCTTCCAATATTCTTTTAATGATAGCTTTTCATCCTTACGCATTCTTTTTCATAACCGGGTGATCACCTGAAACTCATCATCTCTTTCTACAGACTTGGAGCAAAGACATTTGCGGTTGCAAATGTGATAGCAGTGTCGTTAATGACTGCACACAAATGAAACTGGGGATTGACGTTGACTGCCAGTGCGTGGATGTGAAGGCGTTTCGCAGACATAAAGAAGGTAAAGTTTAATCTCTAATTTGATACTAATACGATGCATTGACATTTGGTGAACTACTGAACTTCGAAAAATAGTGAAGTATCAATCCTTTTGAGTTTTGAAGTTAGTTATTACAACAGCTGAAGACTTATTCTTTCGCAGAGTTTCAGTTTGACAAAGCCTTTCGTCTAGTGATAATTTCTAAGCTTTAGCGTGACACAATATTAAAATGGCGACCTAGAATGCTGTCACGTAGATTGAAAAGAATGTTTATAGATGTTTATGAGCTCTTGAGGCCTAACCCTGCGTTTGCCTGAAGAATATTAAAAAAGGTATGCCTGTTCTTAAGTTCCCTATTCAATACTTTAATTCTGAAGTTCTTCCATGTTTGATGTCTTTTGGAAATATATTACTTTTAATTGACAATGCTGATATTCCCCCGAGCGTTACCTGCTTTTCATCTTTATGTATAAAAGTATTTGTTTTCCTTACAGTTTACTCTCGGAACCGGATGTTTATAACACTCCTAATAGGTCAAGGAGTCATCATCATACTCCTCATTTGTGCTCTGGTACACTGGGTACGAAAAAGAAACCAAAACAGCTCGGCTAACACCCCAATCGACGGACCAGACTCGCACAAGACCGATGATGCCGTTAATTCTCAATGTACGTAACTTTAAGAACATGAAGAACATTTTTTACAAGAACCAGGGATGGTTGCTACTTAATCTTTAGAGTCCTTTATCAAGGTTGGGGGGAGGGGGGGGGGGGTAGGGCAGAGTGGGAAATAGAGGCAAAAGGAAGGGACACGTAGGTAGGCTCTGATCTAACAACACTAATCTGCCGAATGAGGATCATTCCCATAATGGGAGAGTCGATGGGCACAAAGGACTTATGTTAAGCTAGCCTGCAGTGCAGATATCTTATTATGGCGAGTCACCGTTAAGAAGCTCCCAATCGTTTATTCGCATGGCCATATTTAATTTGGAGTTGCCGTCGACGGTGGGGAGAGGAGGCGGGGAGAGACGAAAAGATGATAAATATTCATTACCCTACCTTCTCACTCTCCTTCTCTTTGACCGTCGCTCAGCCCCTTGGTACAAATTTCTTTCTCTCCCCACCCTTCCGCTGCTGTAAAAATAGAAGATGGCGGATAATCTTTCAAAAAGATAATACTGAGCACTTTTCCACCAAAATTTCGCCCGCTCGGGCGGATTCGTGCTGACGTCATTGTTTACATTTTTGCTCATTTGCATACGGCTTTGCGTAAAGAAAGAAGAATGTTAGATACAAATTGACTTCAGGCAGCTAAAGAGCTAGAAAACCTCAGTACATAGTGAAATTTCTAGCTCTTTGGGTGTAATATTCAAGGAGAAATAGTCCATCAAAATCCGCAAAATTTCTGGGTGGCAAAAGCGCTAATGAGCTCATACATTCTATGTAAAATTTTGAGTTTTTAAACCCGTGTTGCACAAAAAGTATTCAATGCATCAGGTTCGTATTCATTGGCCGAGTTAATCGTACTTTGACCTCTCGATTTTCAGAACTGATTTATTTTTAACTCCATCAGAAACTGAATTGCTTATGCTAATGAGGCAAATATTGTAAACAAGGATTCCCCTATAGGCTAAAGTAATGTAACAACTGTCAGCGAGCATGATCTACCTTTTAAAATACAATTATTATTATTGATAATCTTACTATTCTATATTGAAATTTTTAGACTTAAAGGTGGCTGTTGACTCTGCGTCTACAGAATCCTTAGAAATTGCGAAGGAATCAAGTGACGACGACAGCTTCACAGCTCCTTTGTCCCCTGAAGTACGTGTTACGAACATCTAAAAACCATGCTTCAATATAACCAGTATCTTGGGGACGAGATGCCACAGAAGAAATCAAAAGAGAAACATTCACAGACAGACAAAATGGAGAGTAATGGTCCGTTCGACCCTAAATTAACAAGGAAACTATAGCATATACTTCGTTAATGTCGAGATGTAGCTGATAGGCGACAGATGTTCCGCCTCGCCCTATTTGCGCAAGTACAGAGCTGAACTTATATGTAACTGACCTGATTTGAAAAAGGCCTAACTCTGTGATAAGATCACCTACAAGAAATGTTTTCTATTATCTTTAATAGCCAATAATATGAAGGCAGATAGCAGTTGTCTGTTTCCTTTTCTATGAAAAGAGAAGTTTGCTCTTAAAGAATATATTTCAACAATTAATACAAAGTAACCCCCCCAAATTGGAGGCAGAGTGAGTAGTGCTAATATCACGTTATGTTTGTGTACCTCAGTGCTGATATATTTACGAATATCTCTCTCTTTCTTATTCCCCATTCACATCAGTAAAACGAGTTTACTTAAACCAGGTCTAACTGAATGAAAAAACAGCAATAGAGAACTGAAAAACTGAATTTCCATTGGATGAAGTCATCACTAACTTGTGTCTTCAATTTGCTAAATTGGAAGTCGACCAACATCAGTTTAGGCTCTATCCATTGAGCTAACCTCCCGATTAGCTCAATGGATAGAGCGCTGGACTGTTGTGCGGGAGGTCGAGGGTTCGAGCCCCGGCCGGACCAACACTCAGGGTCTTAAAATAATTGAGAAGAATTTTCTGCCTTTCTATAACATCAAGAAATGGTTAGATATTCTAGTCTTCTCGGATAGGGACGAATAAATGGAGGTCCCGTCTCCTGCAGGGTTGCGGTAGGAGACGTTAATATCCCACACACGAGATTACTGTGTGATGGATGTCCTCCCCTGGGTGGGATGGGTGGGTTCACAGAGGGTCATGTGTTAGAAAACTCTTTACTTGGTTAATCATGTATTTACATTGCATTGTATTGTATTGTATTGCATTAGGCAGCTTCTATGAAGTAAAGATTTTTAATCCATATTAAAAAAAAACAGTTTTAAAACACGTTTAAGCTTTGTTGTGAATGGGGTGTTAGTTTAAATTCATGACCCATCGAGGCACGTGCCAAGGTTTGCCAATCATTGCTAAGCTACAGCTCCTTCAATGCTCAGTTAGGCAATAGCTATGAGGATAACGTTTTAGTCGTTATAGCATCGTGTTTATTTAGTAAAAAACTACTTACATCTCTCAGTTAGATGAAAAAACTTGGAAAAAAGAATAATTGTAAAAACATTCATTAGACTAGGGATATCTAACAGGAATCACTGAAAGTAGCACATTGAAATAGCGCGCCAACGTTCTGTCAACTCTATGATGTATTCAAAACTGCCTTTTAAAAATGATTTATAAACTGCACAAAAAAAAAGAGGTTGTAAATTATCTGCCAACTCTTTAGAAATAGGGAATTCAATAAACATAGAAAAGTAAAGAATTTAAAAACCAGTAGGTGAAGAATTTGTACGTTAAACAAACCTTCAAATTACCTTCGTAACCGCAATTCATTTCTTAAAAAACTAAGAGAATTTCGTTTTTCAAGTTAGCCAAAATAACAGCCACTGTCTGATAAGTTCAGTGTCTATTATTACTTATTTTCATCGCCTGTTCGACGCCTGTTGAAGCCCTAGAAATGTTTTAGCTCTTCGTGGACTTTGAGGATCGTTTATGATGAATTAATCCAACTTTTTGCTACAGCTCTTATCAATTAAAAAATCAGGGCTAAATTCCGAGAATGCAAAGTCCTCGAAAGTAAAGAACCCTCCAAAAACTTTGACCTCAAAAGAAACTATCTTTAGAATATAAAAAATGTGAAAAAAACCGATGCAACCAACCTAGTTTATGTCTCTGAATACTAAATAACATGATACAATGAATATTGCCGCGTTCCCCATGCCGCAGACACATGGTGTTGTGCACCGGAGTTCGCCAGTATAACCACAGTGTTGAACTTTAGACAAGCAGCAGCATCAAACTCTTCATTCACTTAAGCTGGCAGTCTTGGTACAGCACAGGCGGTAAAAACTATGGAACGGATACATGAAGGTTCGATATAAGGAAAACCGAAAGACTACGAAACTAGAAATGATAAAAATGAGGAATATTACAAGGCTAGCGTAACTTGCATCGGATCT
Organism: Stylophora pistillata; assembly: GCF_964205215.1. NCBI lineage: Eukaryota > Metazoa > Cnidaria > Anthozoa > Scleractinia > Pocilloporidae > Stylophora > Stylophora pistillata. Next base: position 12,406,851 of record NC_142531.1, read on the forward strand.
TGACTCCGGGGGAGAGAACTCCTAAACTCCGTTCGGCTCCGAAATGCTTTCGCTACAGTGACTCCTCGCAACTGAACTACTTGCTAATAGAAGGCGAATTTATTTCTTACACTTTGACGTAGGGGAAATAGAAATGAACAGTGCTTTGTGTAGCTAGCTTCGAGCGGATATTCGCTAGTCACGGAATAGAAATCAAACAAAGCGCGCTAACAAATTTAATAGAAAGTCATTGAAAGTTTCTTAGTGTCTGTGCTAAAAACGGAAGAGTTACATAAGTACAAAAAGATTAGAGTTCGTATCCGTAAACGTGACAAATATATGAAGTTCATATATTTTGAACTGCGGTATTAAATACGTATGATGCACGATCCTTCGCAGTAGATAGCGCTATTTATGCAATAGCGAAAATCAGACCTGAAAAAAATCAGGCCTGTACGGGATTCGAACCACTGACCTCTGCGATACTAGTGCAGCGCTCTACCAATTGAGCTAACAAGCCAACTGGGAGCAGGCCGTTAAGTTGATTCGTAATAAACCCGTGATGATAAATCAGATACAATGAATATATGAAGATAGTAGTATTTATGCCAGTAGATAGCGCTGTTAGATAGTAGTATTTATGCCAGTAGATAGCGCTATTTATGCCAGTAGATAGCGCTATTTATACCAGTTGGCTTGTTAGCTCAATTGGTAGAGCGCTGCACTAGTATCGCAGAGCTCAATGGTTCGAATCCCGTGCAAGCCTCATTTTTTTTTCAGGTCTGATTTTCGCTATTGCATAAATAGCGCTATCTACTGCGAAGGATCGTGCATCATACGTAAATAACATGATGTTGATGAACTTATGAGAGACCAAAACCTCTCAAAAAGATCAACCCGCTTTAAAATGCATTCTGGAAAGCTGATCAGCGACAAGTTTTATTCTGTAGTTAGTAGGGGCATCTACATTATTCGTCTTCCATCTTAATACTGGCTGGCGGAAATACAGCAGAGCTGTGGAAAAATCGACTCCTGCTTCCACGCTATACAGTCATTTCCGGCGCACTGCTCACTCTTTCGTATCAATTACGAAAGTCGGGGGTTATACCGGTAAAATGAAAGGCTTATTCGTCATCCATACTCTGCCAATAAAAGATATAAATAGATTATGAATTTTTGTTTCAATTTCAATATGGCGCTTGGAGACTCTTTTAGGGTTTCAATCAAAAACTGTTAAAAATAGTACTGTCATTGTATTCTGGTGGAACTCTACGAGGGTTTTAAAAAAAAATCAGGGATCCGTTTGAGTTGGATTCACAAACAGAAATTACTAGAGTGAGGTATTTAGTATCATTTGCAACTCGCTCTATCTTTTGCCAGTTGAAGCAATATCATGAACTTCCGTTGAAGTAGAACTGCTATCTCTGATCTCTGCATGAACTCCTTGTGTCATCTTGCGCGACGAACGCGCTGGTAGCAAGTGCTTAATAAATGGGTGTGGGAAAGGAATGTTTACCGATTATCAGGAAAGAATTTACGATCGCATTACTCTTTTGACCTCCCATAGACTTTCGATCCTTACTATGTTTTGCTTCCTATATTGTCAAGAATGAAATGGGAAATCAGAGTAATCGATAAAAAATTCATCACGCTTTGGAAATAATTCCTACGAGTAATCGAAGTGTATAACATTTTTTTCTCACGCTTCTCAGTCACCAGGGAAAACCCCTTCTCAGCCTTTAAATCCAAACAAAAGACTTTCAGGTTGAACCTTTCACCTCACATTGTTCCGCCTTAGTCTTGTGATGGCTCTATTTACATATCACTGTCATTACATAGCCTAGTCATTAGGTTGCGACCTCACTTGAGTACAGCTAGATTCACGAGACGGACCTACATGATTTAAGTCCTGGCTTTGAGTGATTGAAGGGAGAGAATTCACCGATCTCACAGGGAATAACAACACATCTCGACGAGGATTAAAGTGCCATAATGCAGATTTCAATTTGGACGTTCATTATTCTTTTATCCCAAGCCGTGTTTCAATTTACCGGTGAGTAAATATTGCCAGGTGTCGGTTCTCACACATAGCTCGACAATTTCATCCTCAAAATCTCAATACGTGGTAATTAAGTATACTCCTGTAGTAATACCACGAACTTCTTTGTGATAGATGTACCATTTTCTGTTCATTCATTTATTGATTTATTGTCACCAGGAAAATTCATGAAACTACAATCGCCCACTAACTTCCGGTACTCTACTTTCGGTCTGATTTCTGGTTACAGGATTTATAATAAAAATGAAATACAACTGATTTAGGAAATTGTACATGAAAACGGCATACAAAAAGCAGTCAAAGTGGTAGGAAGTTATGCGAAAAGCTATTGGCTATTGGGGAAACCCCAAGCCACGTTTAGCGACTGTACGTGGTCTTCGTAGTCTTTAGGTTAGCAATCAAAAGAATAGTTCGGTAAAAAATGCTGAAGCCTTCAAGATTTTCCCTAATCTAGAGGCCCTAGAAAGTTAAATACGATCAAACATCCAAACATCAGACTTTGAATCTCTTTTACTTGGATGAACACGAAGTGGGGCTTTTCCTTTCACTTTCTGTTCCAATTTCGAAACACTCTCTGAACAACTCTCTAATTCCTGGGGAATAGTCCCTTGGGAAATTTCGACCACAACAGTTCGATAGCTTTTATAGCTTTTTGTAACATGTGATAAGCTTCTATTAGCTGATCGGGTGATAGTTAGAGATGGGCGGGGAGCGGGTGAGGGGAGAGGCAGAAGGGAGCTTTCGGAAGGGGAAGATCAGGACAGTTTGCAATAGAGGTCGATCGTTTTTATTTTCAGCGGCTATCAAACCTGTAGTTGTTAACTGCAATGCGCCAGTCCTCTCGACCGTTGCAGTTGACGAAACGCATCACAAATTTTATCCCTACTTCGTACGACTCTACCGTTGCGAGGGCTCCTACAACTATGAAAGCCCCAACATCAAGAAATGTGTGGCCACAGAACGCAGGGAGGTTAGATTTTCAGTCCAAGATATGAAAAACGGGCAAAGGAAGGAAATAATTCTCGAGAACCACACGAGGTGTGGCCCTGAATGCAAGGCAAGTCCTGACGAATGTAACTTGGATGTGCAAGAATGGAACGAGCAAAGCTGCCAATGCAAGTGTATGTATCCTCATTCACCTCCCCCCGAAAATGTCATGAAACGAAGAAAGGGGTTAAGGTAAGTGTATTCACAATAAAACGTTACTTTATTTGTACTTTAATTGTACTTCCTTAATTGTAATTAATTGCTTTAATTAATTGCTTTAATTAATTAATTGCTTTAATTGTACTTCTCAGACCCTCCCGCGGGCTCAGCCTTTACAGTCTTAATTGTTTTCATTTCTGTGACATATTTTTCCTTTCTACCAGGTGGAATAGCCGTCTCTGTCAGTATGACTGTAACAAATGGGGATTTTGTTCGCGCGAAAAGGTAATCAGCCGGTTAATTTACTTGTATTTCCATTATTTCACAACATTAAGTGGGTCATGCAACGCCTCTTACACCAGCTGATAGATGATGCAAAACCTGGGTCTCTCCACCTATTGGTGCACAGGAAAGAATCAGTTTTGAGTTGAAATACTTCATTGGGAAATTTACACTGAACCAACTGATAAATGAATAAAATGTATTAATCGTAGTTACCTGATAAGAATAAATAAGAAGATTAGCAAGTAGCAAACTGGAAGCCAAAGTGCTTTTCAAACAGCCCAAACATACCATCATCAAGAAGTGATGATCGAGAAAAACATGAAATAACAAAGGAAATGGGATTGGGGGGGGGGGAGGGGGAGGTGATGGAGTAAAAGCTGATTTGATTATTCTCAAAATTAGCTGTTACCGACTGACTGACCAAAGTAACTGACAAAATACAATTATTCTTGTTGTGCTTTACATAGATGTGGAGTAAGGAGGACTGTTCCTGTATTTGCAAGCCAATTTATGAAATTCTATGCAACAATGATGACAAGTTTATGGATCCTAAAACATGTACATGTAAAGATCCAATGAAATACACAGCGCCACAAACTGGTTAGTGAAGACCAGCAGTAGGTTGGGCTGGAGAACTAATGTCTTTTCAGGCTGGTTTTGATGGGATCTTCTCAGTATGAAAATATCTCCCTGTGGAAGATTCTTACTTAAAATGCACCTAACTTTGCCAAAAAAGCTTGGGGCGATTCAGAAAAATGTTGTTTGAAATATGTGGGGTTGAAGCCACACCCCCTTACACCCCTACCCACCCCCCTTAACAACTCTGCTTTACTATCCCAGGACTAAACATCATCCATATTTTACTAAGTCTAAGAAGGAAGCCAAAGTTGCTGGAATTCTTGCTTATTCATGATTTAAAAATCAATAATATTTTAAGAAATTTCATCATCTGACTTGTCAGTATTTGTAATAGAGTTTTTTCATTTCTTACAGGGTTCATTACCTCCACAGAATTCGCCATAGTCCTTGGTGTCAGTCTTGGTTTTGCAGCAGTGGTGATTATTTGTCTGATTGTACGCCTTTGTTCCTTTGGAAATACTCACGGTATGTTTAATCATTAATCCCTTGACCCCTTAGAGTGGCCAGCTCTTAATTTCTCCTTCAAGGATCACCATCATAACAAACATGAAGGTCATGAAAATAAAGGAAATGGTCACCAATTTTAAAAGCTCCTTATTGTCAAGCAAATTCTCCTCATCAGTACCAGAGAAAATGGAAAGAGAATAGTATGGAGAATAATTAATACCAATGTTGGGGGGTACATGGTTAAGGAATGGAGCTGACAGCTCAGATTTTAGCTTGTTCAATTATTACTAAATATCCTCCTTTCTCTACCTAATTACTAATTGTTGTCTCTGTTTTCTTTTGCTTCACTGACATTATTAATCATTATGACCACAATCATGGCTTTTTAGCCTTCTTAGAAAGTCGATTTATTCACTTCTTGATTCCTTTTCCCTTCAGTAACTAGTAATTGATAAGCATTCTTTTTATTTCCTTACAGAAACAGTTGATCAAGGCTATGATAATGATGCTGTTGATCAAGGCCATAATAATGATACTGGTAACTTACAGAAAGTAACAGCAGTCTAACCAACCTCTTGAAGTAAAGCAGTGTGCAATGGCTTTGCTTTTTGTTATCAGTACTTTTCAGAAGTCTGTCCTTTTTAATACATGTCAAGAGATTTAGAGGATTTAGAGGGTCTGAGGTTTCTCTTAAAACAGCCAAAACATCTAAGTTTTAATTCTAATATGTAGTACTGATTGCTGATCCGAGTACTAGGTAGGAGGTTGTAACTGAAACAGATAATCATTCTCATATTTTTGTATTTTGGTTTAGTCCTGAAAATGGCTAGGAGGGGGGGGGGGGGAACTGACATAGTTTTTCTCAGGGGTGCTCCTATATACCAATTGAGTACAGACTGGATTAATGACTGGGCTTTTGGATCCCTAACCTTCCACTTCCTCAACTTTTGCAATTTCTAAAATTAGGAACATCATTGGAGAGACCACTACAGAAGGTATCCCCTCCACACACACACACTGGATGATTGAAGTGTTCCTAGTACATGTAATTGTATGATTGTCAGTGAGATAAGTAATGGGAGATATTAATTGGGCCATTTTAAGTAATTGATTGGTACACTTAACTACCAGTTCACTCCTTTTCTGTGAAAAGAAATCTGTTGTGTTTTGTAGAGCACTTTAATAAAGTAACCCAACTTTTGGGATTGATCAGGATGATAACAGTATTATTATCCAATTCAATTTTGTTAGGAATAAAACTCAATTCTTCTCAAAAGCCAATTTCCTTGTTATTTAATTAATCCAGCTAGAAGCATTAATTTTGTTTTTAATATGTACTTTTGGGGCTAGTCTGTAGATAAGGGGCCACCTGAACATTGTACCCAGGGAAGAAACCTTTCTTGCTGGCTTAGAGGGCAATTTGCATCACGTAAAATACTATCAGATGAAAAATAAAAGACCAGCTGTCAAACCGGATTTGAAACATAAGGAAAAGCTGGCTCATAAAACAACAAAGGCTGATAGTTTCTTAAGAAACTGTTTGGGGCTGTGTCGGTGGGGGTAACAAAATAATTTGGATATATCAACAAAGTTGAAATGGTAAATTGGCCACCATAACGATTACAAATCTATTTGTGTTTTTCTCGTTGCCATGTTCCCACCAATAACATAGCTCCATTTTCTGCCTTTAAAAGCACACACAACTCATAATTCCTCTATTTGCTCCGACGAAGGGCAAACACTTGAAATGTCAGCTTTTGTAATTTTTACAGTGGCCAATCTACCAATTCAACTTTGTTGATATATCCAAATTATTTCATAAAACAATAATCTGTCAGTTCATTACTTCTAGAGATAATTGCAGCTCTCTACCAATTCTAGAAAAAGGTTACAGAAGAGGTTGTTGTTGATGCAAAAGTTCTGTATTAAGCAGGAGATCAGTAAAACTCTGTTATGCTAAGTACACGTGTAGCACACTTTGTGCAATGAGAACCAATGCTTAAAAAAGATAGGTCCACAATGCATACATGAGTGGCTTACAAAATTGAGCTGCTTTTTAGTATCTGTCTTATTGAGTTTCTAGTAGAAGAGTAATATCTGATTATGGTCAGATAGTTTTCAATACTGTTCATGTTCATCGATAAAACAAGATTACCACCATGCAATTGTCCTGAAATGTTCATTTTCAAGATGAGGGTTTATGGCCAAACCTCTTTATGGAGGTCTCATTTTGACAACAAAGGTTACACATGTAACCTGAGGATTTTAGGAACTAAAAAAAGCATTAGCATTATCTCCCACAATGGCCAGAAAGATTCAGTCATGATTTTGTTTATGTAATGAAGTGGAATTAAGTTCTGAAGTTTATAGGATGATTGTCTTTCCCAAGGCATGAGTGATGTGAAATTAACTCTAGGGAAGCATTTCATATGAATAGTTTTGGCATTTTGTGTAACAGTACACAAGGGCAAAACTTTCCAGTAGGGCTGGGACATTCAGGAGATGATATAATCTACACTAGAAGCCATTGGGAGCTTGATTTGGTTTGAATGTATAACTTAAATTTTGGACAATACATACATGTAAAGTAACACAATGCTGAGTGTACTGATCGTCCATTAGGGCACAAAGTTCTATTTTCAGTTGGTTGAGGTTATAATTATTGTATTTGGGTTTTGTGGGACTGCAATTTCAATAAATGAGAACACAGAAAAATTTAGTTGAGTTAGTTGGATACGGGGGTTGAAAATGGAAGAATTTAGGGAAAAAAGGTAGGTGCATAACAAGATCAGAACACAAGCAATATTTTTAATGAATCATACGTTGAATAGTACTCTGAAGTATCATTACATTCATATTGCTAATAATTTTTAACCCAATAAGATTTACAATTATTTCACCCAGAGGTTTTACTTAACAGAAAGTTCAATAGAGATAGTGTCACCATGATAGATTTCAGGACAGTAATCAGAGACAACTTAAACACAACAGAGTTCAATGTACAGGCAATTGTATGATGGTATCATATGACTTTAAAGTACCAGAATCTTTCAAGTTTTCTTATTATTGATATTGTTATTTCATGCCAGTGTGTTTCCCAAATTCAAGCCTATGAGGAGACGGGAAATGAATAGGTGAACCTGACATCATCATGTAATTGGTGAACTTGATATATTGTTATCAAAATTTGTCTTTCAGCTGAAATCTTACTCAGGAATGCAAGTTTGTTAGTGTTTATCAATATACATAAAAATATCCAATCTTTTGTTTATTTTGGTCAGCTACTATGTGTATCAATCAGCACAACCTTACTTCATGTAAATCTGACTGGTTTCTACTGTGATCTGTTGTTGCTGAGCCTACCAGCAGTTTACATTTGAACGTGAGTTATTACTTTTGCATTAGGGATACATGAAAAAGGCACCTAGCTGTCTTCGGCCAATCAAGAGTGTAGTTTTCCATGTATATCAGTATTCTGATGAATTAACCAAAACCAAACAAGTAACTGGAAAGGAGTTGTTAGTCTACCTAGGTTAAATATTAATGCTTATCTGAACCATTATGAAAACAATTTGGAAGACAGCCAAGCTTACAGGAAGCCATGAAATGTTAAGGTCTGAATAATTCTGGGCATTACTTGGAAAACATAATACTAATCCCTTTTCAGTTGTAACTTTAAACTACTAGGCTCCTACAAGCAATGGAACCTGGGCATTGTGGTAAACCAAAACATCACATCAGTCCACATTTTGTGTTGTCCAACAACTTGTTTCAATACTGGCAAATACAATACATTTAAATAGTACATCACAAGCATTAAACTCCAAAAATGAACCTTAAAACGTGATAAGATATCCAGTATTGTCAATCCAAATTCCCATACTTATACTTTTGCCGTTTTGAAATATGCCTCCGTGAATTCTCAACAGTGCAAGGAGAGTGCAACTACAACTTATTTCACTTTATGGCACTTTCAAGTGGCTTCAGACACTTTCAGACACTCAGTGGTACAACCCGGCGTCCCGATAGATCAAATGGATAGTTGTTGGCCTGCGAGAGTGCAATGACTCCTTTCAGCCCAGTAAAACCCGTAACGATCGATTCAAGCAGTTAAATTTTGTCTTTTAAGAGCGTTTATAAAAATAAAAGCTCTTGCACAAGCTGCACTAATATAACACAAGCCGGGTCTGGGGCTGCTATATTGAAAGTTAATATATTCTTTATTATTATTGTTTATGTCATACAAGTGAATTCCTAAGATTGGCCGAAGCCAGCGGCTTATTAATGGCTTATGGTCAGAGACCAAGACTAATTTTTCAAAGAACAATAGATTAATCTAAGGTATTCTAATTTAATCTAATCTAATCAAATCTAGGTAATAAACAATAATCGGGGTATATCAGAAGTTCAGTATAATGTTCACAAATTTACCAAGAGCAGTAGATTAATCTAAGTAGTAAAAAAGTAAACAAACGCCCCCAATCACCAACGCCTCCTGAAATACAACAACCCCCCTCAAACAGGAACTTCACGTAACCAGGCGTGTTTATTATTTGCTAAGTTTTAGGTTTAAAATAATTCACGATAAGTGTTTCTAATTATGACAACGATCTGTAAAAACCACTCATGTGGGTGTCAGAATAAACTCAATGAAAGGAATAGAAACTCGCGTTCTCGCGATATTGTCAGGAGAACTTGACGAATTTTGGCTTTGCATTCAATATCGCATGAAAATGCACAATCGTGTTTTTGCGTCAATCTTCTCATCATAGGGTTTTTAATTATGACTCACAACACTTAATGCACTCAGATTTTTAAAACACACCCAAAGCATGGTATAAACACGTAATTCTACAAAATTTTACTCGTTATTGAAAGTGGATACAGCTTGTTTTGCTCCACTGATCAATCATCCTCGGAGACCCAGGGGCTGTGGGTCGATTTCAAGTTAGGGCATGAAGAGGCTCTTCATGCCCTAACTTGAAATCGACCCACAGTCCCTGGGTCTCTGAGAATGCTGATCAATGCACCCTTCAATTTTTTCATCGAAAGCCCACTTACAAAAAAAATCTGTCAATCAGTCAACAGCTCAACTAATTTTATCTCACCTTTACTCTCATGACGTCAGAGTGACGCATATTGAAAACGCCTCGCAGAAAAATGGCGGAAGAAGATTAGAGAGCAACAGGAAGGTTTGCCTAAAACATTTTTTAATTAGAAGGGGTAGGTCCATAGAGGATACAATACAAATCATGATTTCAAGCCAAAGCACGATTTTTCTCTTTTTGAGGCAAGACTGAACTCCACATTATATACCAGATTTTTAGATCTGGTATATCATAGATTTAAAAATCTATCATGAAACTCAAAAACTTACTCAATGGCGGATAAATGTCATTGATTTTTATTTGATCCTCGAAGAATAAGAAGCAGCTTATAATTTGCCTTGTTGTAATTGTGTTTTTTTTGTATTTTGTATTTTGTTTTTGTTGTTTTTGGTTTGTTTATCGGAATTAAATTCCTTCCTTTGTTCCCACGATCCAAATTTGGTATGGTTTCGATCGTTGTGCTGAAGGTCAGTTAATAGATTTAGTATTCGCATTATGTTACAAATGAAGCTATCATTTTAAGATCCCGCATGAAAGTTTAGGTCGGACGTTCATCAAGCGTAATTTTTAGCTTTTGATCTGTTTTCATTTAATGCTTTTTATTAAAACCACTCATAGGATGCAATTGTAGCTCTTGCATTTCCTCGCGTTTCAAGAATATCCTTTTCAAGATGAGTCATTCGTAGATGTTACCGCAATGTGTATATTGCGTAGTTCCGTCGAGGAAATTTCTAAAATCGTTCAAGTGGCTAGGAGATGAAAAATTGGCAAAATATGCTGCAAATGAAATTTTCACTTCGTCTCATGAAGAACCAGCACTCTATGAATTTTCCCCCTAAAGTTCTGCTTCGTCGGTTTGTCGTAATACCTACGTCATACCCATAGTTATGGATATTCTAAAGCTCCAATCAGACTAAGTCAGGAAAGTTCGAGAGGTACGTACGTGGAAGTACGCATTAAGTCTGGGAATGCGGCGGCGTTGTCTTTAAATGGATGACACGGGGATATCCTCCTCCCATGACCCAACCCGGTTTCATTTGTTTTCTTCGTTTTAAAAGGCCGCAAACCTATTGCCGGGAAGGTAAACAAGCCAAGCACTCCACACAGAAGAATACTGTCTGGGCAACTCTGTGCTGGCCCATACACCGCAAAAATCTACCTGTGGAATTCGAAATTTACGGTGAGTATTGTCTTGTATTTTAATTAAAGAATAAGTAACGAGTAACCTCCCGAGCACTCTGTTTTTCGTTCGTAAAGATTGTACCAAAACTGACGACATGTGATACACTAACATCATTTTTGACATCTCATTGCAGAGATTTATTAATCAGACGAGGAAAGAACGACAAAAAATGCGAGAATCAATCGCTATAATCCTTCTCCTTCCAATACTGGGACATGCAGGTATTATATGAAAATCTTCTTCTCGATTCTCTATTCCTCTAGATTTACGATGATAAACTCTATCCACACAAGGGTAGCTTACCTATGATATTTCACTCCTTCAAGAAAGTAATCATTTGCTAGACTAAATTTGATACAACTTTACGAAAGCGACTGACCTTTACACCACATTATTCAAATAGACTTCAATAATATCGTATTTTTCCACTCAAGATTAATAAATTATCGAAGGGTTTTAGAAAAAAACCTAAAGGAGAATGGAGAGATTTGTTATATGGAAGAATGATGCCATTATGGATGATAATCGCATCTAGGGATTGAGGGATGACATGAGGTAGAGAAGGCATCTACAGTATTTGACTGTTTAAAGAAAAGACAATAAAAGAAAGCTACTGTATAAAGCTAAGGCGACAATTAAGCATCAAAGATTGAAATCAGTTTTTTGTTTACTTCCAGTTCGTGTAAGCAACGAATTTTGCAGACCACGTCCTACTTTAGTGCCCATAGACAATCCAGAATTCAAATTCTTCCCATACTTTGTGAAGCTTCAGCAGTGTGGTGGATCATGTGACCATATTCAACCCACGGTAAAATCATGCATTCCACTTGAGGACAACGAAGTGTCTGTCACGGTGCAAATGGTGGGTACAAGTGAAATGCGGGTTATAAAAGTGAAAAATCACACACGATGTGGATGTGAATGCGTCCGTGGCCCGGAAAATTGTGACTTTGAGTTGGAGGAATGGAAACCAGACCTATGTCAGTGCCAGTGTAGAAACAGAGACAGACCACCGGTTCCGTGTGAGGCAGGAAAGACTTGGAGTAAAGCTCAGTGTAGATGTGTGTGCAATAAGCAGCCTCAATCTTGTGGTACGAATAAGGTAATGTCATAAAATTTTGATCCTTATGAAATATCCATTGCTCTAGATAACGAAACAGCAATATCTTGACAAATATTTCCCAGAGACGCAGTCGTAAAATACTACGTAAAAGCATAAGTAAAAGTTGTTTTCTACAGGTCTACAGATTTATAGGGGGTCAAATTAAATGAAATTATTTTCTTTTTCAGGTATGGAGTAAAAAAGCTTGTGGATGTGTTTGCAAAGAGAAAAAGTACATAAAATGTGCAAGGAAACAAAAGCTAGTGGACGAAGAGACTTGTATGTGCACTACAAAAGTGATGCACCCAGAAGCAGAAAAACTGTCATCTCCCAAACCTCACCCAAAAAGTAAGTTAATTTGATAAACTTTTATCTTCTTTAAGAGACAATGTATAAAAATCTGAGAAAAAAAGTTTAAATCCAGCTATTGATTTACTGAGAAACATGAGATGACTCAGAAAACGGACTCGAGAGTTTCTGGCAAAATTCTTCATTCATCATAAACCTCAATCCTTACACCCTCCCCCTTCCCCCTCCCCCTACCCCTCCCCCCTCCACCACATATTTATAAGTTAAAAAGGTTAAATTTAAAAGAATGGTTTTTTTAGCTAAAAAAGGTGGAATAACTTTGTTATTTAACGATTTCTCATTTCAGGTGGACTTAAGCAAGAGTTTTACATCATGATATTTATAGGACAGTTTGTCTTGTTATATTCGGTTTTTGAAGCGATCCTTTACCGTAAGAAAGCTGGTTTGATATATCGGATCACACGGAGCTGCTTAGCAAAAGGTAGGTTTCATCCACTCTTTTCGATTCTTTCTGGGTTTTAGCACGGCGAACGAAAATATAAAGATATAGAAACCGCTGTACAGTATTTACAGACTAACTTAGAATCTCTCGATTATGTCTGAAGATGGGAATTATATTTTGCTTCAATGGTGAAGCGTGTGGAATTTAGATTGCACGAGTTAATTATACAAATCATCAAAGCTAAGAAACCCTGTATACGGCATGCCGGATGCCTCGTTGTCAGTACCCTATAAGCCACACCTTTACTCGGGCCAAATAAAGCTAAGCCGGTGCCAATAAATCCGATTTCGAACTCGAGACAATGATCTCCTTTACCACCAAATGTGAATCTTCTTCTGGCCTACCCGTCCGGCCCGTCAATAACCGAGTGGATCGTTCTTTTCACTAGGCGCTCATTTAAACAGCAAGGAGTCAAGCGAATACATTTTCAGTGCATCAACCAGCGAGACAGTAACAAACCTATCAACTGAAACGGGGCGCCATCATGTAGAGGCCACCGTGAAAGGAGGCCAAGCTGTGGTGTAAACTGGATGCCAGCAAACCTTTCAGTATCTTGCGACGAAGTCCATCTCTTTGCTTAAACTGATAAGCAAGGATACGTTATAGCATGGAATGATATTTTAGGCCTAAGATCAGTTTTATCAAATATTTCAACGTCTTCATTATTTCGGAAAGTTAGGTTTGCGAGTTGGCTCCGAGATTAATGTCAAAATATATATAATACTTAGGTATGTGAGATAGAGAGTATAAAATATTTCCCTTGCAATGTCTGACCTCCTTTAAAGGTGTATTTAATATGTACCTATTTATAAACCTTTTTAATTATTTATTTATTCATACAATATTTAAGTATTAATATATAGAAAAGATGACAAAAAGGCGCAGACTCCTGAAGGTTGATTATTAATTGTAAATAATATTTATTTTTATTGAGAAGAATTAAATGAAATAAAAGAAAGTAATTTGATATCTGAAAATTTATTCAGTATTTAAGTTACCAATTACACTGAATATTTTATCGTTCTCGGGGGCTATTATGATACAGTAAAATGAAAGCCAAGAAGGGGACATTCTTAAGTGACCTTCGCTAAACTTTACCAAGTGAAATATTTTTGATTATGTTGTTAGAGGTTTGGGGTAAAACCGGGTTTCCGAGTTCACTTCACAAAAGAAAAGTAAAAAGATAGGACTGGCTTTGAACAAACTGAGATCGGATGGTCCTTAAAAAAATTAAGAAGGTAATCAGGTGCTATTCTATTTTCTTTTGGTACATTATAAATTTAACAGCCAGGTGAGCAGAACGATTACAGGTTGATAAATCTTTTTTGTACTGTGTTTCTTAATACGGAAATTTCGCTCGGCCATATATAGTTACGAGAACGGTGATGAAAATATGGAAGCGCTGTCATTGCAATTTACCTCCAAGGAAGAGAATCACATCTCGTAAGAGACTTTGCTGTGGACCATCCCTGATTGCCTTCAACTGATGGGTGTAACAGAGCGATATGATTTTGTGGTCAGTGGTTAGAAATCGGAAACAACCAAAATATGTTGATAAGAAGATCGCAAGAGATTAAAATGATCACGACGATATTAGCCAATTGTTTAACTTTAAAATTTAATTTGATTTAACAATTCTCTGCATAATTTTTGGTGAGAGGAGAATGTGTAACATCCTCTCAAAGCTGTGTAACTCGATCCATAAACAAGAACCGTCGTTTCCTTTAAGAAATGTGAAGCAGATAAAAGTTTCCTCTTTTCTAGACGCTTTCAGGCAAGTCTCTGCCACAATAAATATCTCAATTTTTCTTCTTCGGCAAAGTGTGCCAGTGGGGTGAAGGCATCGAGGTTATGAAGCTTTCCGTCGGGGAACGGAATTTCTGATGTTAAAAAGCCACATAGGCTACACACACGTGACGTGCTTTCGAAGCTTCAAGAAATCTTCGTCGTGTACGTTTTGTATGGTGAACGCACCTCAAGAGGATCCTATTAAAAAGGAGGTCAAAAACAAGTAAGCGATAACAGCCTAAAACAAGAAGCCTACACTGCGTTAATTGGAAACAGCAAAATAAACCTCGTGTTGAAATCATGTGGGAGTTCTGTTTTAGGGGCTCGCTTGTTTTTTTTCCGGCCGCTTGACAATGATCTGGAACAATAAGCTTTAAAAGAAGAAAAAGGGGAACAAAAAGGCAAAAATAGCTGTACTTCTTTCAAACAGATTAAATAAAACGGTGAAAGATAACCTAAAACTTTCGTAATTCAAATAGACTTTAATAAGACTATTGCTGTAATGCCAAGAAACCTCCTAAGATTTCAATTTCGCTGACATATTTAATTTTGTATTTCATCCACTGAATGCCACCGGCTTTATAGACATTTATTATGACAAGGCCACTGTCAGTTATACGGGTTTTGCTTCATGCCACTCCTTGTCAAAATGTATCCCAAATTTATGACAAATATGAAGGCGTAACGGAGCAACGGATATACATGAAATTCCGTTTCGGCTAATTGATTAATACAAATCAAGGATCCGCAAAATCTCGATACTGTATAAACGATCAAACACACCGGTTTAGGTCATATATAAGAATTCTGAAAAAGCAAGCTGGCAAGGAAATCTCTCTGGCAAGGCTTAACAACAAATCAGAATTTGACGAAATAAATCTTTCCAGCAAGCTAAGGTAAGAAAATTATTTTTATTTTGGTCAGATATTTAAGATGCAAATTGGGTGATACTTGTTATGCGATAATTTTAGTGATAATTGTGTCGCTTTTCAAGTCAAATCCTTCAAGATGATCAACCTTGTTAGCAACTTACGTATCTAGTCCCCTTAAACATTTTATAAGTGACTTTTTCGGATATAACACATTCTCAGCTCCAATAGCTGGATATACTATCCGCGTGTGGACATATGGAGGACTTGATAGATCTATTTTGCATCACACCACTGACTGAGTTCGCACTCTGCTCAGTTGATATGAAATTTTGCTAATAATTCTAATCACGAAGATTACAAAATCAAACGAGTTCATAGGCGTGTATAAGTAGATTATGAATGTTATGCAAGAATTCATCTGACGAGTTTAAAATCGTTGCGTGGCTGGTTTGAGAATCTTAAACTGACTTAGTCATCCTCTGCTTGTGCGACCATCGATCAATACTTGGACTCTTTAAAAATCATTATGATGCACTTTTGTACTTGAAATTATGATGTTGTAGTTGTATTTTCACCAAAAAACATCTCCATTTCTTACACAGCACATTTTTGCATAATTGCTCCTAATTTACGTCATGAACGTGACGTCATGTCGCAGCAGCTGTTAATTAAAGCTCTTGAACCGCGCAGTAAAGTGAAATTATACCAGACACTATCTATACAGTCAGTCAACAAGTCAATATTCGATAACAGATTTCTAACGTGGTAATATTTCGATTTTAAAACCAATGCAACTGTTACAGGAGAAACCGGAAACGTGGAGGTGAAAAAGCCGCACATAGCAGCTAAAGGGAAGAGACGGCTGAAATTCAGACTACATGTAAGCGGAAGATTGAATTCTAAGAAAGAAGTGAGCTACAGGAAGACAAATTCTTTCACGACTTACACTTTGTATCAAAGCTTCTATTTCTTCGTTTATTCCCAGCTACAAGTTAACAACTCTTTTCTTTGACATTTGGCTCTTCCTTCTCAGTCGGGCTATTTTGGAGCTCTTTGAGCGCAGCCTTTAGGCGTACGGTTTAGATTTAGTGATATTTTCTAGATACACAATCGTATAAATTTTGCGGATGGAGAGTTGAGAACACCACACGTTTTCGTTAGATTCCACTGGGTAAATATGTAAGTGATGAGTGTGACAAAGAAGGTATTGTGTGGTTTGTATATGAATAGCTAGGAATATATTACAAGTATTCCTAAGATATCAGATATTATACTTCACCCGGGGCTCTTTGGGTGTGTGTTGATGACAAAACAAAACAAAAACAAAAAAAAAACAAAACAAAAAAACAGGAAGATTAAAAAAATCTGGGTTGGGTTTTCACGTAGATGGACATATACTAAATGGCATTAGCGCAGAAAGGTCACAGGTGGATTTCTGCGAATCAAGTTGTAGAATTTGTAGAATGGAAACTGGATATTTACAGCTTTTTTTTTTCGTGAAACTTTCGCGAAAAATTACCATTTAATTTATCGAGTTATGAAATGAGTAACATTCATTCAAAGTGGTAAAAATGAAATTGGAAACCGCGTTGCAGATGATGCGTTGCAAGGATGTTGTTTTCATTTCCGGTGTACTTTGTAACGTGTTGGCCCTGATTGGCCCCCGGCGACATGGAAGGCTGGGCATTCAGTTAGGATATTTAGTTCCTGTGTAACTAATTAATATAACTTCATTCATTCCTTCCCCTCATTCGCGATTGCTCTAGTGACGGAGTTATTAACGACGATTATTTATTACACAGAGGCAAGAAATTAGGATGGATTCTTTCGCGTGCAATAATTGTCTGACGCTGTCCCGTAAATCTTCGCTGTATGCCTTTGTAGTAGCGACGCTGATGTTGGCATCAGGTGAGTAAGAATGTACTATGTGAATTACTACAACTTCCACGTGAAGCTACGAACTATTCTCGATGGAGAAACAATTTCATGAAATTGCTCATAGAAATGTAACAGATCTTCAAAATGATTTGTGGATTTCAAAACATCTGTAAAAACTGATACTTCTTTCGCAACAAGAGTTGTAGTTTTCACGAGTTCTGTTGGCTACTCAATTAACCTGTTTCCGTACGCGTTCGATAAATCGTATCGAGGAAATGAATGGGCAAGGTTTTCTCATGTTGAAAATGTTATCCCACAAAGGAATTCAGGACTCTCGATCGTACGATTCTCTAGGGGGGAAACCTTATTGTGTTTTAAGAAGCTTACATCAGCTTTGCGCTTAAAAGTTTTTGAGATCGATTAATAAAAATCAACAGCATTTCTGGATAATTTTTGGTCGTTTTGTTTTGAGGGTAGATCTTTCACAGGGAACACTAATTTGTCTCTTCCTTGCGCCTCTGAATCGAGCGAGACAAGTTTACGGAGGACGGGCAAAAGTACTTTTAAGACGCTGATGAGTAGCAAAGATCGTGAGAATGTACTGCGTAACCGCGATCACACAGATTTATAACAGTGTTTCGTGGTCTTAAAATGTGCCAATGAACAAATAGCGATCGTGTGGGCTGACTCGCACTAATTTTCACAAATTTCGAGATTATGCTTACGAAATCACTTTTTGATTTACACAAACAATTTACAGTGGTAGGATGAAAATGCGCGGAATTTGCCACGTCTGACAGCATTTTATTTAGATACAAAACGGTTCCCCTCGTATTTGCTTTGTGATTCTTAAAACACCTCCACTAAAAGACATTCCAACCATTTTAATCAACTGCTTTGTGCAGGGTATCCTCCTTCCTTATCATAATCAAAACGTATCGCATTTTTAACTACCGAAAGATCAAAGGGAATTTTTTTAAGTCAGACCAACTTCACTATGTAAACAACTACGTTGAGCACCGCTTCGTTATTAATTTTTGTAGAAACATTTGTTCCTCCCTTGCAGCCACCAAAGTTGACTGACGTATTATTGGGCTTGCTCTCCTCCGTTTAGTTGTTATGTGTTAGTTGTTAATAGCTCATCGAAGTCCTCGACTCCTAACAGAATTCGATCGCAATGTATGTACCTTTCAAATATTACGGTGATTTCTTTCCCGAGTTTCCATCGTCTTGAACAACTTAAGAATTCTTTTTCCCACTTTGGCGTGCAGCTATTGAATGCCTTACCTGACAGTATTAAAAAATCTGCCCATAGAAATTTATTTAAAAAACAAATACATGAAATACTTATTAATATCTTCAAACAACAGAACTTGTATCTTACACCATCTTCAATTCCTGAAATAATTAAAAATTTGTAAACCTCATCAATCCTCTAGCTACGACCAGTATAGCGAAGTCTCTTTCTCTTTCCTGTTATTATTATCATTAAATTAATTTTCTATTTTAATTTTAATTTACTATTTATTGTAATCTGAACTGCTGCCAATTCGAAATCTTTGTAAGTACCTAGTGATAAGCCGAACTTAATTATACCTATCTGCCTCGACTGGTTTTCAACTAGTTGTGGGTAGGCACTTCTCAAATTGTAATTGTAAAATTGTAAATTGTAAATCAGGAATCAAAATTGTTGTAAATCAATAAATTGTTGTTGTAAATCAATAAATCATGATGTTGCCGAATAACCTGTTGACCTGAAAAGACTGGCCAAACCTAAGTTAGGTTGCAAAAATTCACTGTGATATTAAATTTGTTAGCACACTAAACATCCCAAAAATGTTACTAGTCATGACAAACAAACAAACAACAAAAATGTTACCAGTCATGACAAACCAACAAACAAACAAACAACACTGTATGTATAGAACAGCTTTGTTACAATTAGTGTTCTGAACTCTATCGGAACTTTTTGTACTGACCCTCCTGCAACATCGTTAGAATTAAAATATTGTTATTACTAGTGCCTTTTATTAATGTCATTCTCCTGTTTACATTTTTTTCACACACTCTTCTTCCCTTGAGTATCATCCTCAAAATTAATGTATCAGCTGTGTTTAAGAATTAACAAACTAATGGTTAATTATATCATTTTGATTCAATCATTTTAGTCAAGGCATCTGCAATAAAACTTAGAGAACAATCATGTAAACCAAGACCAGTGGTGGTTGGTGACCAGACAGGAGGAAACAGACCATATAATATATTATTGCACCGCTGCTCAGGAACTTGTGATGACACTGAACCAGAACGTAAACCCTGTACAGCATTAATCACAGAAGAAATTGACCTCATAGTGAAAGATCCCTCAAATGGAGTAGAAAAGACCATCCAGGTCCATAATCACACCAGTTGTGGTTGTGACTGTGGTGACCTTGACTGTGATTTCCACAAAGGCGAGTTTCTAGATGCAGATAAATGTATGTGCACACCTAATGCACAGCCATCTGGGAATAAACCTGAAACAGGTAAGTACTGGCTGTATAAGATATTGACATAATGAATAGATTGACTTTGTCCCTTAAATTGAGAATCTCTGCTGACAAGAATCAGTCATGCAAAATTGCAGAGTGCAGAGTGTAGACTGTACAGACCATGCAGACCTTGCAGACCATGCAGACAGGGGAATTGTATGTTACTTACTAATTAACCCCTCTGAAACTGATTTAGAGTTCAGGAATGGGCTGTGTGGATGATGCAAATAATTTCTATCTGTGGTCCACAAAAATGGTTTCCAAATTATGTTTTTAGCAGATATCTTATCAGTACTCCAGAAATATGTGAGCAAAGACGAAAATGTCAAGGACACCCTGTCAAAACCATATGCACACTGTACTCTTGCAACTGAATCTCACATTTTTTGAAAGGATGTTGATGTTAAATTGAGACTTAGATACATAAATTTTATGGAAGCTCCTCTAAATATGGCTTTTCAGAGGCAATGATAATTTAAAAATATACATAATCATAGGTGTTATGGACTGAAGTCTGCGTTTAAGCATCACCGGACAAAAACCTTTAATTATTAGACATAAGGATAATTATGGTCCCAGTCACTATGTGTCTAATATTTATTTTTAAAATTATTATCAACAGATAATATTCTGCCATACAAGATTGGATTGGGTGTGATGGGTTTAGTGGCACTTTGTGGTTTTGTTTTTGGAATGATGGTTTGCATTAAGAGAAAAAAACATCCCGAAGAAATTTAAGCAACCCTGCTGTAAGCAGAAGGAATATCCAGGTCAGTAGTCAAGGCAACAAACATCAAACAACAACATGTATTCAGAACACAAAATATACACAAGTTAAAGAAAAACAAATTCTCTATCACTTTCATGAAGAATATAAATACCTGTGTGTCAGTTAGTGTTATACATTTGTGGCTCTAATACACAGTTATGAAGAGTATCTAGGTTCATAAGCAGCTTTGCCATTTGTGGAGTTTCTGATACAGTACACGACTGTGTATCAAATGCAAAATTAGCAGTGAGGGAGGAAATGAAGACACATCTCTGTTATTGGACATTCCCCTCAACAGTCACATGAATTTGGTTCTTGCCAATTGACTTTTGAGTAACAACTCAGTAATGATTTGTGTTAATTTCTTTTACACAGTGGGAGAACAAACATCAGGAGATGAACCAGTATGAAGACAGATTTTAATTATATAATACACAATATATCACTGTAGAGGAGTTAATGTTATGATTACTGGCAAACTTCATCGTTAGCAGTTTTAGGGATATTTAAGTGTCTGTAAAGGTTAATCACCCATGGCCAGATATCAGCATTATTGTTTAGTTTATGTACATATATTGTTTATAGATGGTTTTAACTGCAGCCTAAGGCTGAATAGGTCAGTGAATCAAGACAGATGCATTCTTAGAGGTACTGTAGTTGAGAATGATAACTGGAAGAATAGCTGTGTTAGGTCCACCTAATTGATTAAAACTGACAAGTCTGACACCATACCTCAAGTCTTGGGTATGAAGAATGAAAACTTTGATCTCGTCTGACAACCAATTTTTCATAGTCAAGAGGAGTAATAGCAACTTCGACTGAGACATTTGGGAAAAGTGCATTCTTGAAGTTACACTTTCTGATATAGAAAGAAAGAATTCCATAACTTTGGTTGCAGTAAGTGTAGTACATAATTACATGTTAAACAACATTTGTTTTTATCGTTAGAAAGATCTGTCCTCTCTAACAGGGAGACATCATAGGGCCTATGGTTCATGGTACAACAGGATTGATAATGTATCGTCAAATCAATATTTAAAAAATCCTTAATGGACTTAAGGTTGTTCAAAAGAACATTTTAAAATGGAGAAATAATTTTTTCATTGAATAGCATTGAATTAAATTGTATCGTGAAATTTGTAGGCATTAATTGAGAATGCAGACTGAATTATTTGAACATTTGCCACGAAAAGGTTCTTGTTTAGTCCATTTTACAGTCGTGTACTTGGTGCCAAGCCTTTCAACAGGAGTGAGGCTTAGGGTGACCTCGTTACGATACAAATGTTACTGCCTTTCAAATGTAAATTACTTTGTTATCATACGAACTAGATAATGGTCTCTATCACAAAAAGGTCTCCTTCGGCATCACTCAAAATCAAAGGCTTGGCAATTAAGTACACAACTGTAGAACGTCTTATTAATAATAATTTATGCATTGCTTCAGTTAATTCTGAAACATGTTAGCTATTAGGTCAAATACAATTTGAGCTGTTGTATTCCATGTAGTTCATTTGAGATTAATTGCAAAAAAAAATCATTTTGTTTTGAAGTCTGGAAATGTTAGAATATGCAAATTTGCAATTTGTTGATTTCTAAATATAGATTTTGTTATCCTTCTTGGCTCTGTACTGTGCTAAATCACAGGTTCCAATTCCTTAATTAAATTAATGATATTGTACTTTCCAGTACACTTGTGAAATAAAAAGTGTGAATTACATCAATTGTTTGACACATCAATTTCTTAACAAGAACTAAGCAGGTCTTACAACAAACTAATATTTTAAGTTGGTCATTTAACTGGCTGCATGGAAGACTGTGGAAAATATAACACAAATTTTCATACTAACACAATGCCTGGAGGTGTCAACTTGGGATCTGTTGGTCATTATCTAAAATCACTCTGGTTTTACGCAGAAAATAGGAAATCTAATGCTGACTCTTCAAAGATGAGGAATGAAATCAAGAAGTAAACACAAGAAATAAGTTCCCCATCCAGGAAGAAATAAGAGACACACTTGCATGGTTAACATTTCCATATCTGACTATAATGACAATCAATTGAATTTTAACATGGTCTGCCATAGGCATCCCACCAAATGAAATGTTTTCAGCTTGATGTGTTTCACATATTTTCAGATAAAAAGGGCTCCACAGGATCTCGAATTCTCACCACATTCACAAAAATATGCATATCCTTACAGTCATAAGCAAAGACATTTTAGAATGGTAAACTTGAACTACATTCATTGGGTTAATGTTGAACGAAGTACATCCCTTTTTGTAGCCAATCTACAGAACTAAAATTTCATGTGTTTGCCTCATCTTCACAATTTTTTTGAAAAAGGGCCTGTCAGTTTAAGTTATGACAAAAGAAACAAGTTGTCCATGAGTTTGAAAAGTTATTTATTTAGCGCTAGAGCAACTAATAAAAATGTCCTCTTTTAATTAGATGTTTAAAAAATGAATTATTGCACAAATAGCTCCTAAATAAAAGGGGAATTCACATGTCTGCCCATCCAACGTGGCATTGAAACAAAAAAAACTAATGACAGTCCCAAGTTGTACGGACAGCATGACTAGAAACCAAATTGCATCCAGCCATCTCTATGAAGACTCCCCAAGAATAGACAACAACAGTAATGAACAAAAAATTCTAACATTTACTGGTCTGATAAATAAAATGTTATTGTTTTTACTAATCACATTTCCTCTTGTTTCACTTTAAATCTGTACAGTCTCCCAGAGAACAAAATACAATTAATAGTAAGGGGGAATAATTTATGAACAAAATACAAGGTAAAAGTAATTATGCATTCTATCCAAAAAAAAAATGAAAATGTTCTCAATCCCCACCAAAAAAGTTTTGAGAAAAATAGAATTTAAAAAAATTCTTTTTAATGATACTGTTCATATAATCTGAAACTTCTTGAGTAATATTACTGCAGACACTTGACAAAGTTGACTCTGATAAGCATGAAACAAACACTTGTTCATACAATATTAGTCTCCAATTCCAAAGCATTCAGACAGTGCAGAGTCTAACAAAATAAGATGTGACATTTGACACAAAAAAACAAGTTAATTTTTTGTTATGCAAATACAAAATGAACGCAGCAGATTGGTGATAAAATAATTTTAAAACTGGTAACAAGACTTAAATTCACTGGAGGCAAGATTTTGAGATAAAAAAAAACATTGGAAAATGTCAAGAGCAATAATTTATGATACTCATAATTCTTATAGTTTCCTACTTTTAAACCTTCAATTCAATGCTTTGCAAGAATTCTTCTTTCCTTTTTAGATTAGTAGTCGATTCCAGAAATAAACAAGAAATATCAGTACCTTCAAAAAAAAACCTCAGCTTCAGCTTCACTTTACAAACTAACTACAAGTAGTAACTACCGTAATCTCAGCAAGTTCCATTCAAATGCAGTTAAAGAGTTTTGAGCCTGACCTGAAAGCTACATGAATTAACTTTCTGCAAGAGATAGCTGAATAACTTGAGCCAGCTGTTCCTCTTCCTGTTTTCGAAGCCGTTCGTCTTCCTCCAGCTGCTGTTCAGAAAGTGCCATTGCTAGCTGCAAGTCTTCATCATAGGCAATGGTTCCATCTCCAGGTTGTCTTTGAACAGGAACAACCTGTGGGGTTTGTCCCTCGTCAACACCACCTTCTCTCATGCTTTCTCTTATAGCACTGTTTGAAAAATATTGTCTAAAATCACATAAAAATCTCACTTTGCACTCACAAGCTTGGGAAGATAATTAACTGAGAGTTCCATGTCACTCCTAATACCTCTGTGTCAGGAACACATAGTAGATAAGTATTATAAGTATAATTACTCAGGTGATTATAGAAATTCTTATGCTCTTATTAGCCAAGAATGGCATCATATTCTGCTATGATTACCTCCTGCGAGGTGATTATAGTTTCAAAATGGCCACCTCGTGCTTTGTCGATGTGTTTGAAGAGGAAATTAATTTAATGAAAGAAAATGCCATTCCGAGGAATACCATACACGCCACAAAGTTTGGAATGACACTCTTCAAAGGTACACGTGGTAAGGTGTGAAAATTGTGCTAAACTTAACAAAGAAACCATTTAAATTCCTATGAAAGTTTTGCTTATGTTGACATGCATGAATAAATCAAAACAACTACATTAAATTTTTGCAACACTTTATTTACTTAACAGAATGGTTTAAACAACAAACTGAATTTACCACTCACTTTGAGGCAATGGAGGTCAACGAGATGAATAAATGTTTGTCAAAATTTTACGTCTCAGTCAGAGGAAAGACAGGACTTTTTACAAGAGAAATAGTCTGTTATCCATGCGCGCGGCTCTCACTTAGTTGTTCACTGATGCGGGACAATTACAAATAAAATTTAACATTCCTTTGCTCATTTCTATAATCACCTGAGTAATTATACTAAAACAATTATTTGCCTCAGGCTTGTGAATATTTACCAATATTCACTTCACCTTCAGCGAATAATTGTTAAATAGTGTCATCGTGAGGGAAAGGACAAAACAGTTCACACAATATTTGGTGATGCTACAATTGTTATTCTAGTAAAGTAACTAAGGTGAAAGTATTTTCCAGTCACCTCAAGAATACAAATGTATTAAATATAACAGAACCCTGAAGAAGTAGGAGAGGCTTTGCTAAATGGTTGCATAGAACATGGTGAACAAGAACCATTTTTAGTAGATGTAAAGTGCAATAAATACCGTTGCAAGTCATCATCTTCCTGTTGCCGGCTGTCTTGTAAAGCCTGAAGAGTCATAATCTGTGAAGGGTCCTGTTGATATTCAAGCAAGCTCTGTTGTATGACTAGTTGCAGCATCTCATCTTCTTCATCTCTGAGAGGAGCTTATAGACCATCAAGAAAGATACAGCTTGGTCAGTTTTTGATTTCTTACTGACAATGATAAAACAGTAAGTCCCTAAGCTTCCAATGTTCTCAACAATTTCATTTTCAGTTGCCATTTTTGAGAGACAATAGATTTCACATTACCAATAGAAGATGCTTTCTTTGTGTATTTTAATTTTCAGTATGTCATAGCAATTATTGCAAGGTTGGCCAACGACTAGTGATCATTCTTCTTTCCATTGTCATGATATGTGGATCAAGATGTCAGTATAGCTAAAGTGAAGTTGATATACCTATTTTCTAGAGCTAAATTATTCTTGGCATTATGAATGCTTTCCCAGACAATACATGATACCAGAGGAGTAGATCCTTCTGTTTGTGAAACCTTCGGAGAAAGTGGGCCCATGCAAAGTACAAATAGCAGCACGAGGTGACCACAGTAAGCTATGGTCATGTTGAACTGGCCAAACAAAGTTTTAGAGGATTAGGTCTTACTTCTGAACAGTCAAGGTAAATATACATTTCATTCATTGCTACAGACCAGCTGATTGGTCCCTAGCCATGAAACTTTAAGAGGTGAAAGTAAGAAGAGCAATCAAAATATTAATTACCACATTTAATTTGGTTATTCATTAGCACAGATGTATGAAAGCATGCATATCAACAGACTCTTTAGTCTGACAATATCTATTGACCAGCTGTTATTTTCCAGCCCTGCAAAATGCACGTTTTCATTCTTCCAACTAAAATGTTACTCACCAACTGGTTGATCCAGATTAACCTCTCTGTAGTCTGCTGGGGCATCAAAACAAGTTGATTCTATGACACACCTTGCAGCCAGCCCAGGCACTAAGGGGTCTTCCTCCCCTTCAGTAGAGTTGAGGCTATCTTCTCCAGTTTCTTGCATATCAGCTCTGATTGCATGCACTCCTTCCACTGCACATTCTCCTCCCCCAATATTACCAAATGTTATTTTGGCATTAAGGACATGGAACAAAGGAATTTCTGAAAAGAACCAAAACTTTACTGTCTGTAACTGCCAACGAAGTCTGGTTTCAACACGCAAACTCTTAAAAATTTATTTACATTATGGTTGTTCATGGTTGCTATAGGGAACAAAATAATTACAAGTTATTACAAAATACAAGTAGAAGGAATAGAAAAATGCAAACAACAGAGGAAATGCAATCAGACTGAGAAAGACACTCAAAAATGTTGTATGACTTGTGAACATGAAGGACAGAAAACTTAGAGTTGAATGCAGTAAAGAAATGATGTTAACTTAAAAATTAATGGACTCTGATACTCCAAATGTTCAATTTTACCCATAAACTTATACAAATCAAATTAAACAAAGCAAAATTATACGGAAAACCTAACAGAATATAAATCACCGTGAGTGAAAAGAATGCAAAAACAATAAGAAAAATGTGCATGCAAAAGACAAAAAAATGTAATAGGGACTGTAAAAAAAAAGAAATTGCAAAATGGGAATGTTGCAGTAACACTGTCTCTTTCAGTAACATCAATTGACTGACTCTGCTCTTGGTGACTGACACTTAATCCTTTTGATTATTGATTAAAAACCAGAAACACCTCAAAGTCTTATTACCGGTACATAGAAGGCTCTTATGTACCATTAACCTGAGTTAAAATTGTATGTTCTAGAACCCACGTTACCTATTTTGACTGGGAATCCTGCTGGTAGATGGAGTGCAATGAAGTCTCTAAGCTTGGCAAAATGAGTGTTGCTGATAGCCTACACCAAGATGTATTAATCCACAATAATTTTGGTCAACATTAAATTTACCTAACAATTCAAGCATAAGGATATTACTGGGAAACTGAAGAATTGTAGGGAGAAACAGAAGACATTGAAAAAGTCTTGATGATTTTAGATTGTGTTTTGTCTCATGCTGAGACCAACCCCTGACAAGGGGCTGAAAAGACTCTGGGCTTGCAATTGGGCAATCAGCACCACAGTGTACCAGTCTAAGTGGCCTGTGAGCGCTGCAAGAGTGAACTCACCAGTCACCTTGTGTTACCAAAAATCACTAAAAATAAGGTTTGTAGATTCCCTCTAGGATTTTTGCATTTTTGTTTTTGTGTTATTGTATCTGCAACATTTTTTTCCCTTTTACTATAAGAACTGACTTTTATGGAAAGGAAAATTGTACATACAACCAACCAAGTTCAAGGGCACATCAGTGAACTTGTTTAGAAATAAAGGAAATTCATGCAGGTTCCCCAAATCTGTTTATGTGCAGCGTCAATTAATTTAAGTATTGTGAAAAAATTAGGGTGGCCCTGAACTGTATTATTTCAGAGGGTAAAGGTAACTGAGCAAATGCATATATAGACACCACTTATGTTTAAAACATTGCATGTTGTAAATATAAAACTTTAAGTTAATAAAAGAGATTTCTAGACCAGGCTGCAATATATTTGGAAAGTCATTTGTTGTTCTTGATATCAAAAGTAGGGAGTCCATAGACTCACCAGCAATTTGACAATTGGAAGCACTTGTTCACGAAGGGACAAGGGGTGCTTGTCACACATTGAAATTGTAGCTTTAAACTTCTGCTTCTTTACTGTCATTTCTTTCAACTTTCCAATATCTGGAAATGTAAAAAAATGTATATTATGACTGCACAAAGGAATCCAAATTTTTTGCATCCCATTGGGTAATACACTGAAAATAAAATTACAGTGTAGGCTGAACTACAGCAACCAATTTTGGTTCAACTCAGCAAGTGTTTGAAGAAAATGAACATGTGAAAGGTACATTCAAGAGACTTGGTCCCTTCAGGTGACGAATCAAGGCAAGGACCATATAATGACACAAGTTTGCTATTCTACTTGGACTGGGTAAAGGACGAAAGCACCTATTTTTGTATGGTAATGCTGAAGTTAGTAATGTACAAGGCAATTACAGTTGCTAGTGGGCTAGCTTAATTATAGTGGTGTGACAGTGAAACCCAGGGGTAAAAAATGTTGTAACTACCCTTGTTTTTAAGGGTTTCTAAGATGAGGGGCAAATAGCTTGTAAAATATAAAGACTAAAAGATTCATCCTCTTTTCAAATAAATTAAATCAATGTGGAAGGAAAAGTAAATTCCAAGGGGTCCTGGGAAAGTCTGCACTAAAGCAATATTATTATCTTGAAGAATTCCTCCTGAATTTCCCGTTTCTATTTTTGACAACTACGTTCACAGCACATAACATATGTGTAGTATCTTTGTCACCACCACAATAATGAAGCTCTTGACTGTTAATACCAAAATCAAAGGACCTTTCGTATTTGCTCATTATACAACAAGGTGGTTTAATCAACAATCAATAATAAAATACAGAAATGATCAAACCTACAAATTGTGGGTCAGAAATTGTTAATGTCGATCTTTATTCTGATCATGATGGTGATTAATCTGCTTACAAAAGCTGATCAGTTACCATATTCATTATGCTTGAAAGTCTCACCCTTTGTATTTAATTCTGGATTAGGATTAAAGTACTCCTCTAAACTCATTTTGTAAGGGTTAGAAGAAGTAGGATCTAGGTCTGAACCATCTTGGTCATCCTGTTGGGAAATAAACAAGAACAAGTATGCAGCAGAATGAAAAGTGCCAAAATGAGTCTTTCCCTCAATTCACCTTGAACAATACTGGATAAATGAGTCTAGTTTGGGGAGGGGGGGAAGGAAGGGGAAGCACACTATCTAAAAGAGCTATTGGAGAATTTACATCTCTAGGGCTGGGTTGTTTAAAGCTAGGTTAAGATAACATAATAAGATAGTGGGAAAACTGATTTCAGATCTGGAAACTTTAACAGAAAATTAGTAAATATATTCTTGCCTACATTCTCATGATTGAGAGGAAATTATTGCAATAAAGGCTTTCAAACAAAGGAATAAAGAAACCAAGATTAAAATTTAACCCTGGGTAAGTGCTAATTCAAGCCTTTGTACAACTTGGCCCAGGTCCTTGTCAAGTATGCTTAACACATCCCCATTTAAAAATGTACTTCACCATTTTAAAATGTACTTGACATTTTAGGAATCTTAGTTCCTGAATGAACCAATCAGATCTCAAATACATTTTTAATGAGATCTTTGGGAAATAAGTTACTGTGTCAACCAATCAGACATGGGTTTGTAATATGAACCTTACTCTTCAGGAACTAAGTTCCTCAAATAACCAATGACATGAAAGAATATATGCCATGTCATTGCTAAATTAAGATTTGTCTGTTTTATTTAAGTCAACACCAGATAAAACAGATAACAATAGATGGGACATTCTGCTAAAGTGCAGTAATGTTTCACATCAAACTGGATGCTATCTTTAGTAAAATATATATTCTTCTTTGAGGCTTTACCATTTTTATTTAGCCCTCGACGTGTACAAGCTTTTTGTAAAGCTTTGTCACAGTTGTAATTTTACAGTAAAAATTAGTTCCATTCATTGTCTTTCATGTACCATAGAAATGTTTTGAATACACTGTGGTTAACACAGCAATGGAAACGCACCTGATTGCATAAAATTCTACAGAAATCGTTGACAGAAAATGCCACCAACAGTTTTGCCGCGCTTTTTATCTGCGCCGAAAGCCGAATATCAAGAAAGCGATCAAATGACCATTATCTTTTCTAATGACTGTCAAGTCATCTTTGGTTAACGTGCAAATGATTGTGACCCCGTGATAAAATTTCTCAACCTCATTATGTAAATGACACGTTCTCACAAAGCGAGGAGATTTTACGAGCTTTCATGTCATGAATGTGATAATGGCATTACAATAGCCACGATACCGTAACGCTTACTAGAAAGTAAGCAAGAACTTGACCTGTGGCCGCAAGAGAAACTTTATCACCTTACTTCTCCGCCCTATGTTGGGATAGACAACGATTGCGTTACATGATTTTTGCAAAGGATGTAAGCCGAATTGAAGCAAATCATGTTACTGAAACACAGCTAATTACTACTGTATTTACGAGGTGAATTAATCATCAAAAATTAGAATAATTCGTTTAACATCTTCCATAATCAAATGCTAGCAGTTAAGTAAACTTGAACCTTTGCTACTATAATTATTCTGTTACATGTTATGATAATCCAACGAAATTAACTTACCGGGCTTGAACGTCATTCGGATCGCGAGATTGCCATTCTCCATTCAGTTTCCATGCCAAGCGATTCAATATTTCTAATTTTTAGAAGAAATTGAATTTTTTAAAATCTAGGTTTCGCCTCCATCTCGGATAGGATGTCCACTCATTTCGCGCCATAAAGTAATTTTTGGCGGGGAATAGATCGATACCTGGTGTTTGTCGCTGTGTTTTCTGAAATGCATTCCTGACAGATTTAGCCGTGTTTTGAGACAGTTAGAATACATTCAGCGTTCAAGAAAGCCACAAAATGAAATTGATTTTGACATACAAGAATGAGGCTCGTTCACAAGAGTCCGATCTTGCGAAAGTTATCAATCGAACGCAGTTAATTTCACGGGAAGTCATGTTGTGACCTCAGCAGCATTGTTTTCCAATCTCAAGTCAAATAACCGCTTGCTGATTGGCCAAAACAGTAACTAATTTCATGACTGCGCGAGTCACCAACTACAACGTAGAATACTTATCAGCCAGACACTATCAAGATTATTTAACATATTATAACAGGAGTCTATTAAGCAGCAGCTTTTGTTACACAACACGATGTTTGTGTTAAATCGTGCCCGCACTGCCTTCTTTCAAGTAATTTTTTAAACTTCCATTCTTTTGTCGATCAAATCAGTCGGCACTTCTTCCCGTTTATGGAACCGGCTTCATCTTGATGAGATTTTCCGAGTTGTCGAAGGGGTCATAGTCCTCTTTAACCTGTGCTCAATGAAATAATTCGCATTTAGTTCGTACTTGAAACTGTCACCTCCTTCTAGGTGTCAAAATAATACAACACTCAGTTGTTCTTTTTAGCAATGTTTTTCACATCTGTATACAGTCGTCGATACAATGCGCATTACGCTCAGCAAAATGTGCACATTTGCGAGATATCTTAACAACTGTCTAAAAACATCCCCTCTACTCTTAATTTTATTATTATCCACCTTTGCTTCCGAGTTGCTTATCGTCCTCAGGCCTCAAACAGCTCGAAGCTTACAGCGTTTGAGTTGGTGAATCATTAACCACTACATTATGTCAAATTACATTCGTTTATCCCCTTCGATTATGTGGTCGATAAAATAGTTCGTATTCAGTTGATCGAAATGCTACCTTCTTTTAACTTGTGTCTTGACTTGCGTCCAAGGATTCAGTCTAATTCTTTATTTCATCAGTAGGTAATGTTGCCTCTGAGTTGGCGATCGTCTTAAAATAGCTCGAAGCGTCCAGGCTTCGAGTTAGTAAATCATTACATCATCACTAATGGCACACTACATTCAGTTGTCCTTTTTCGAATCTGGTGTTGTGAAAATTCATCGAAATTTCACCTCCTTTAAGATTTCGTAACAAAACGTATAAAGTGAGATCCTTACAACTCTTCAGTGTATTAATAGGCAAATTCACTTCTGAGCTACTGATCGCTCTGAAGCAGCTTCACTCTGCTTGATTATTTCAGCGTTAAGCTTTTTTAGAAGTCGAGAAAGGGGGTCGCACTAACGATTCCGATGTTTGAATTTGACTTAAGTCCTGTCTTGATATCATACGTATGAGACGTGCTGTAAGTGCCCTTTTGTTCTTACAAGTCACCACTGTGGTTTTTGTGGTGGCCGAGGCACCTTTTGAGATCAGTCAGGCTGATGTCCCAACTGAATGTCCTGCCTAGTTTTATAAACCTGCGCACCAGGTTTATAAAACTATTCATCAATAATATCATGCTGCTCTCACTTTCCCTCTCATACAATTCTTTGCGGATCTGTCGTCGAAAAAACAATTTCCATTTAGGTTATTGAAAATCTCCTTATCATATTGAAAACAAAACCTCATCAAAATTAACTTTCAATGCACTTTAAAACACGCCTACTACAAAAATCTCCTCAAGTGTAAAACTCAGAAGTCTTTAAGCAGCACAACAGTTTCTTTAGGAATTTATCCGCTTTATTAAAAAAAAGCACACACACACACACACACTAAAAGCAAAGCAAGACACAAAGCCTCCGGACTGTAAGAGAGGGGCAGGCAGGTTCCGTCTAAGGTCGCATTCTGACAACAAATATCTAATAAAATAAAGGGGTGAGAAGGTTTGAACTCCTAACTCAGTAGGAAAAGCGCATTGCAACTGAAGAGTGAAATGAGTTAGGATGTTTGTAATGTACGTGATATTTTGATGAACTAAATGCGAATTATTTGATCGATAACGATTCCTTAAGCTGTCGGAAAGTGGACAACTGAGTGTAGACTGAAATTAGTCATGAAGTAATGATTAACTAAGCTCATCATGTAAGCTTCGAGCTCCTTGAAGACGATCAGCATTAAGAGGCGACATTGCCTACTGGTGAAGAGAAGAATCAAATGGAATCCTTCTACGTACGTTTCAATAACCTAAATAGAAATTGTTTTTTCGACGACAGATCTGCAAAGAATTGTATGAGAGGAAAATTGAGTGCAGCATGATATTATTGATGAATAGTTTTATAAACCTGGTGCGCCTGGAGTTGTTTGAAGATTATCAAGCTGGAGGCAACGTTGCCTACTGGTAAAATTTAGAATTGAATTCAATCCTTAGATATATGTCAAGACATGGTAAAGAAGGTGACATTTCGATCAACAAAATGCGATTTATTTTACTCCCTACAGATGCGAAAGAGAACAACCCAGCGAGTGTAATTTGACATTTGTAATGATGTAATGATTCACCAACTCAAAAGCATCAAGCTTCGAGCTATTTGAAGTTGATCAGCAACTTGGAAGCAAAGTTACACACTAGTAAAATGAAGAGTAAAAGGGATTG
The DNA here is from genome assembly GCF_964205215.1 of Stylophora pistillata. NCBI lineage: Eukaryota > Metazoa > Cnidaria > Anthozoa > Scleractinia > Pocilloporidae > Stylophora > Stylophora pistillata. The sequence goes on from NC_142531.1 coordinate 12,440,262, forward strand.
TTAAACAGTTATAAAGATATCTTGAAAATGTTGACATTTGGCTGAGTTTTAGGCAGATTGTTTGGGCCGATCACAAACAATTCACTGCAAAAGAGGACAACTGAGTGTTGTATGATTGTCATGGTTCACTAATTCGACCCCGTGTATACTTTGAGCTAGCGCTGTTTGAAGACGACTATAAACCCGAAGGCAACAATGCCTATTTCTAAAATTAAGAATTAAACTGTATCCTTCGAAATTTGTCAAGACATGTTGAAGAAGGTGGCATTTCGATCAAATAAATGCGAATTTCTTCAACGACCAGAGTTTGGTAGGGAGTAGAACATCACGCAATATTGTTATCAAGGTCATCCGGCAAGGTACGGCCTGCTTTGAGGCAGGACATTCAATTGGGACATCAGCCTGACTGATCTCAAAAGGTGCCTCGGCCACCACAAAAACCACAGTGGTGACTTGTAAGAACAAAAGGGCACTTACAGCACGTCTCATACGTATGATATCAAGACAGGACTTAAGTCAAATTCAAACATCGGAATCGTTAGTGCGACCCCCTTTCTCGACTTCTAAAAAAGCTTAACGCTGAAATAATCAAGCAGAGTGAAGCTGCTTCAGAGCGATCAGTAGCTCAGAAGTGAATTTGCCTATTAATAAACTGAAGAGTTGTAAAGATCTCGCTTTACACGTTTTGTTACGAAATCTTAAAGGAGGTGAAATTTCGATGAATTTTCACAACACCAGATTCGAAAAAGGACAACTGAATGTAGTGTGACATTAGTGATGATGTAATGATTTACTAACTCGAAGCCTGGACGCTTCGAGCTATTTTAAGACGATCGCCAACTCAGAGGCAACATTACCTACTGATGAAATAAAGAATTAGACTGAATCCTTGGACGCAAGTCAAGACACAAGTTAAAAAAAGGTAGCATTTCGATCAACTGAATACGAACTATTTTATCGACCACATATTCGAAAGGGGATAAACGAATGTAATTTGACATAATGTAGTGGTTAATGATTCACCAACTCAAACGCTGTAAGCTTCGAGCTGTTTGAGGCCTGAGGACGATAAGCAACTCGGAAGCAAAGGTGGATAATAATAAAATTAAGAGTAGAGGGGATGTTTTTAGACAGCTGTTAAGATATCTCGCCAATGTGGACATTTTGCTGAGCATAATGCGCATTGTATCGACGACTGTATACAGATGTTAAAAACATTGCTAAAAGAACAACTGAGTGTTGTATTATTTTGACACCTAGAAGGAGGTGACAGTTTCAAGTACGAACTAAATGCGAATTATTTCATTGAGCACAGGTTAAAGAGGACTATGACCCCTTCGACAACTTGGAAAATCTCATCAAGATGAAGCCGGTTCCATAAACGGGAAGAAGTGCCGACTGATTTGATCGACAAAAGAATGGAAGTTTAAAAAATTACTTGAAAGAAGGCAGTGCGGGCACGATTTAACACAAACATCGTGTTGTGTAACAAAAGCTGCTGCTTAATAGACTCCTGTTATAATATGTTAAATAATCTTGATAGTGTCTGGCTGATAAGTATTCTACGTTGTAGTTGGTGACTCGCGCAGTCATGAAATTAGTTACTGTTTTGGCCAATCAGCAAGCGGTTATTTGACTTGAGATTGGAAAACAATGCTGCTGAGGTCACATGACTTCCCGTGAAATTAACTGCGTTCGATTGATAACTTTCGCAAGATCGGATTCTTGTGAACGAGCCTCATTCTTGTATGTCAAAATCAATTTCATTTTGTGGCTTTCTTGAACGCTGAATGTATTCTAACTGTCTCAAAACACGGCTAAATCTGTCGGGAATGCATTTCAGAAAACACAGCGACAAACACCAGGTATCGATCTATTCCCCGCCAAAAATTACTTTATGGCGCGAAATGAGTGGACATCCTATCCGAGATGGAGGCGAAACCTAGATTTTAAAAAATTCAATTTCTTCTAAAAATTAGAAATATTGAATCGCTTGGCATGGAAACTGAATGGAGAATGGCAATTTCGCGATCCGAACGACGTTCAAGCCCGGTAAGTTAATTTCATTGGATTATCATAACATGTAACAGAATAATTATTTACAAATTGTGTAGGAAAGGTTCAAGTTTATTTAACTGCTAGCATTTGATTATGGAAGATGTTAAACGAATTATTCTAATTTTTGATGATTAATTCACCTCGTAAATACAGTAGTAATTAGCTGTGTTTCAGTAACATGATTTGCTTCAATTCGGCTTACATCCTTTGCAAAAATCATGTAACGCAATCGTTGTCTATCCCAAAATAGGGCGGAAAAGTAAGGTGATAAAGTTTCTCGTGCGGCCACAGGTCAAGTTCTTGCTTACTTTCTAGTAAGCGTTACGGTATCGTGGCTATTGTAATGTCATTATCACATTCGTGACATGAAAGCTCGTAAAATCTTCTCGCTTTGTGAGAACGTGTCGTTTACATAATGAGGTTGAGAAATTTTATCACGGGGTCGCGATCATTTGCACGTTAACTTAAGATGACTTGACAGTCATTAGAAAAGATAGGGGTCATTTGATCGCTTTCTTGATATTCGGCTTTTGGCGCAGATAAAAAGCGCAGCAAAACTGTTGGTGGCATTTTCTGTCAACGATTTCTGTAGAATTTTATGCAATCAGGCGCGTTTCCATCGCTGTGTTAACCACAGTGTATTCAAAACATTTCTATGGTACGTGAAAGACAATGAATGGAACTAATTTTTACTGTAAAATTACAACTGTGACAAAGCTTTACAAAAAGCTTGTACACGTCAAGGGCTAAATAAAAATGGTAGAGCCTCAAAGAAGAATATATATTTTACTAAAGATAGCATCCAGTTTGATGTGAAACATTACTGCACTTTAGCAGAATGTCCCATCTATTGTTATCTGTTTTATCTGGTGTTGACTTAAATAAAACAGACAAATCTTAATTTAGCAATGACATGGCATATATTTTTTCATGTCATTGGTTATTTGAGGAACTTATTTCCTGAAGAGTAAGGTATTACAAACCCATGTCTGATTGGTTGACACAGTAACTTATTTCCCAAAGATCTCATTAAAAATGTATTTGAGATCTGATTGGTTCATTCAGGAACTAAGATTCCTAAAATGTCAAGTACATTTTAAAATGGTGAAGTACATTTTTAAATGGGGATGTGTTGCTTCTGACATCAGGTACATTTTGTGTATAATTATGTTGCAGTCCAACAATATTGGCCTGGCAATGGCCTTGCCATTCCATCTCCCAGATTCCACAAAAATACATTTTTTTTAGTGCTCTCTAATCGTGATGATTTAAGCTTGTGGTTAGCTGCTACTACATGCATTGTTAGTAATCATTTGTCCCTGAAACATTTTCACTCTTAAACTTTGAAATGAGTCAGTTTGCTAGACATAACGTCTCGTAGTCACGTTCGACGCACTAAAAACTACTATAAAACGAATACAAGAATTGTAAAAACGTGTAAAATGGTATATAAAAAGTCACTTGTAAAAATGTAGCGGAATTCCAAATCGATTTCGATCAATTACGATCAATTACGATCCTCATCAGTAGTACTCCGCCATGTTTAAAATACTCATAAATAATTGTTCATATAAGTGACTCTGAAATGTCCACACTTCTTCCAGGCTTCATGTAAGCGGTCATGATGTATCAATCACAGCTCGTGGGATTTTTTTTCAATCACGAGCTGTGATTGATACATCATGACCGCTTACATGAAGCCTGGAAGAAGTGTGGACATTTCAGAGTCACTTATATGAACAATTATTTATGAGTATTTTAAACATGGCGGAGTACTACTGATGAGGATCGTAATTGATCGAAATCGATTTGGAATTCCGCTACATTTTTACAAGTGACTTTTTATATACCATTTTACACGTTTTTACAATTCTTGTATTCGTTTTATAGTAGTTTTTAGTGCGTCGAACGTGACTACGAGACGTTATGTCTAGCAAACTGACTCAATTATCGAACACGTTCCTGGCCTCGGCCCACAAAATTTCATCACAACTTTGAAATGACTGTGAAAAAAAGTCAAGTTAGATAGGTCAAATTTATAAACAAAAAAATTAATTCAACAGTCTGAGCTACTTTTGTTTACCCACAACATAGCCAAAATTGTCCTTTTAATGAACCTAAAAACTATACTCAAGAAACTTTCACCTCCACATTATTTGATAAATTCTCTTCTTCAATGCCCAGGAGAGTTTGTAGACCATTTGCAGCAAATGTATCATTTGTATCTGTTAAATAAGACAGAAAACAGAATAGTATGATTCAATTTTGCAGCTTTACAAAAAGAGCATAGTAAGGGTCATAAGTTGGCTCTTTCTATAAAACAATGCTTTAACTTAGGAATCTCAGATGATATGATTTGGTCCAAAATAGTTTTAGGTAATAATTTGACTTTAAATTGTGTTTGCCTTCAATTGACCTTCCCATTGTAAAAAAAAATTATTTAAGGAGGCTCAAGCAATTACCTGTTTGAAGGAAGTACTGTTTGATCTATCAATAAAACTACATTTGATTTCTTTATTGCTTCAATAAATGGTATATATAAAAATCATTGGTATCTTTCCTGAAGCAAGAAATTTCAATAACTAAGCTACATCCTCTTGAAATGTTCTTGATAAATAAATAAATAAAATAAATAAATAACTTTATTAAACACAGAATTAAAAAAGTTATCATTTATTTAGATTGAAGCTGTGTACAGAATAAATTGTACTATACAATCATATCAATAAAATTAATTAAATAAATAAGTATAAAAGCTAAGTATATATACAACTAAAATCACATACAATCATTTCTCAAACCAATAGTTTGAAGTAAAAACTCCTTTAGATTCAGAATTCTTAACTTGATTTGGTAAGTCATTAAAAAGCTCAGTGCCTGCATAAGAAAATAATCTACTCCCCGATTTAGATGACATCCTATTCAAATGAATATTACTACGTCCCCTAGTAATTCTAATTATGTATATCCAAATTATGAGAAAACAAATTCAATGAGTAGGATGGACAAAAACCATTTATGCAGTGGAAAACTTGAAGACATTTGTGGAAGGTCCATCTCTCAGTTAGTGGTAACCAACCTAACTCCTTAAAGAGCTTGATCTCAGCTTTAATTTATGCCTCTGAATCAAAACTAGTTCAATGAGTGACCCCTATTTTCTTTATTTTGTTGACATGCAAACAATATATTATTTGTATTCATGTTTCTGAAAGTTATAAAATCTACAGGGTAGGTTCAGAGCCACCTTAGTTTATCAAGACCTGCTACAGGTTACCGTGAACCCACACAACAGAATTTTTGGGAACTTCATGTAAAGATAAAACTAGATGAGATGATTGCAAATGACCATGAAATATGGGGTCACCAAATTCTCATTTGAACTAGGGGTATATCATGTAAAGATTAAGGCGGTTCTTGAATTTTTTTTAGTACCCCTTTTTAAAAGGATTTGGATCTTAAAAACAGCTTAACTAATTTGGGCCACCTGGATTAGAAGATCAGGAGTCAAAAATAAGTCTTAGAATGCTGAAAGGCCAAATGCATTGGAAAGTGGCAAGGATGGCCAAGGATCACCTATTGAACATTCAATTTAAAAAAGAGAAGTCATGCAGAGATGAACTCACTTTGAGCCACCTGTTTATCTTCGGCATTCAAGTGCTCCACTCGTGTTTTAGTGAGAACTTCCACCCCACTTGCAGTATACACTTTGCACTCATATCCATTCACAACCTCTGTCTTGTCTCCACCCCAACCCCACATGGTTTTGTGCCTTGTGGATTGCAAAGAGTAGTTAATTTTATTTGAAGGAAGACAACGATTTTCAATACCTACCAATGCTGACAGTCTTAAAGTTATCTAAAGCGTGATAAACATTTGTAGTAAAAATTACTTCTACCATGCAGTATGCCCTTTCCACTTTTTCTTAGTAACTTATTACCTTTTTTCTCTGTTAATAATCTTAAGTTTATGATTTTAGGTCACCAAATGGCAACTTTGAAAGGTTAGAGGTTGGAGCCAAAGAGAATCATAGTCAACGTCATGATGTTTGGCAAATCAATTTAACTGTGTTGTGGAGGGCTTATTCTGACAGAAAATCTGGCTCACACAAAAAAAAAACAAAAACAAAAAAGGGAAAGAGAGAGAGAGAGAAAAGAAAACATATTCAATCTTTGCATGTTGTCCTTCAGTAACATTTTGGGAAAAACAATAAAAACACTAATGTGGCCTTGAATTACTGTAAAATATTGTTGAAGTCTGAGCTTTCGCCGCTCGACGGCATCATCCAGGACAGATAAGATAAAATATTCCGCGAGGGCCGAATAAAAGGGAGAAAAGTGTCACTATACTAATGAGGTAGTGTAACTGTGAGGGGATCCAGTGTGATATGGGAGGTGTTAGAACAATAGGTCTGTGAATTCAATGCATTCCTCTTGGGAGTTAAGTGTAGGTTTGTTTTTCCCTATGTAAAACGCTTCAAATAGGCGGAGGTTTATTGGGTCATTTTCTAATGTAATGATTTTGACTTCAATACCTTTGTAATCCTTGTCTTGGCATATAGCAATGTTTGTTTGCGGACAAATTTACACTTCTGAGATGTTCTTTCACATGGTCGTGGATTGAGGGAGTGGTGCTCCCGATGTAGTCTCAGTTACAGTTTTTGCATGTAATTTGGTAAACAGCATATCTCAATAAACACAGGTTGGTATGTGCGATGGGGCAAATGTATCTTGTGCATTATATGCTCCCTGATTTTGTGAGAGAGGGCTTTTCTGAGGGTGTATAACTTGTGTGCAATGCACACAGGTATTCCCTCTTTACAGAAGATGTTAGTGATCTTCTGGTCTAAACGTATGGAGATATAGATCTTCAGGTATGACCATTTTTTCTTTTCGGTGTTGGAAGGGAGAGAGTCTTTGCGATAATTCTGGGGTTGTTGTATGTGGTGTATGTAGCTCTCTGAGTATCCGTTTAGGTGCAGGATTTCGTCAAATGCACCTTGATGTTTTGCATCTGTAGTTTGTGTAGAGTATTAGTAATGAATATATTTCCACTTGTTTCGAATGAAGTTGGTCTTGGCTTTCTTGGGAATACCTGATTGATGGTGTACAAACAATGGTTTTTTAGCTTTTTTAGTTTTTTTCTTGTAAAAATCAAAGGAGCTTTTGCCGTCTTTAGAGATGGTAACTTTGAAGTCTATAGTACTGACAGTTTGTGGCCATTAGGTGTTGTTTCCAGTTTCTCAATTTCAAACTTCAATTTTGGATGCAGGTTATTCATTGTGTGGTGGAACTGGTCTGCTATTTCTTTGTTAGTTGTTTGTAGGTAGATGTCATTGACATATCTCTTGTAAGGGTTTATGGAGAGGTGTGAGGATAGTGCGATGGTTTCAAGTTGTCCATAAAGAGAATGGCTAGAATTCCTGAAATGCTTGAACCCATGGGGAGACCTTCCTTTTGGTGGAAGACTTGGCCATTGAAAGAGAAGTACATGTGATTTAATGTAAATGTGAGAAGATCCATAATGTCTTGCTTGGAGAGGTGGAATATTGGCTTTTGAATTCGGTCAACAGCAGTAGTGATGGCTTCCTGTATGGGAAATGAGGTGTATAGTGACACCACATCGAGGCTGCAAGGATATGTTAATGTTTTGTTGGTGGTGGGATCACTGGATTGAATGTAGTTAATGAGCTCTAGGCTGTTTTCTAAATGTGCTGGGATATTCTTTAGCATCCGTTTAAGGGTGTTGGTGAGCAACCATGAGATATGTTGCGTCGGTCTATTGCTGTTGGATACTATGGGTTGTATTTTGATGTCCAGGCCCGTTTTGTGGGTTTTGATGAGGTGGTAAAACCAGGGTAAATCGGTGTTCGAGGACAGGAAGCTTTTCTGGACAAAAGCTGGGAACTCATTTTGTAGGCAGATGTTTTCCAGGATGCGTTGATCTTGTTTAGTACTGTGTAATTTACTGGCTGTGTTGTATGCCAAGTATCATGAGGAGCGGATTTCAGATGCTATCTCAGATGTGAAATCAGATGTTATCTTCTCATCAAGTTGATACTTGGCTTACTACACAGCACTAAATTTCTAAAACTGCTAAACAACCTCAGGAACCTCGACAATGCCAGTACCTTAGTTAACAGCTTACAAAATCCAACAAATGCAGCTACCAACACAGAAAACAACCGCAACGCCACCAACATGAAAAATACACATAGTGACACCACGAACCTAACCAGCCTAGTCACCGACCTCAGAAGCCAACTCAACACCCAAGAAATCTATCTCTTGTCTAAAGGCCCAAAGTTTAGCCTCTCCCCCAGCACCAATGAACACACAATCACAGGAGTTAACGTTGTATTCTTCCAACTCACCAACCAAATCACTGGAAACAGCTCCGCGAATGAAATCCCCAACCCTCACATTTTATCGCCCACCCCCAAACCAGCCACATCTACAGACCTAGGTCTAAAGACGAACTTGAGAGCAAGCTCCAGAGGATCCATTTAAAACTCCAAACCATTCTTAAGTCAATACTCCCCCAATGGAAGTGGTCAAGCATCAGTTCTTCTGACGTAAAAACAGTCAAAGATCTCAAAGAAAAGAATTACATATGCATCCCGAGTGACAAAGGCACTGAACTCTGTGTAATACCACAAGATACACACACAAGTCGCCCTTGATCACCTTAATGACTGAAACACATACCAGAAAGTTACTCATATGTCAGCCAAAACAGTCAAAAACAAGATCAATGCAGCCTGGAAAAATATCTGCCTACAAAATAAGTTCCCAGCTTTTCCCTGTCCTTGGACACCAATTTACCCCGGTTTTACCAACTCATCAAAACCCACAAAATGGGCCCGGACATCAAAATATGACCCATAGTATTCAACAGCAACGGACCAACACAACGCATCTCATGGTCGCTCGCCAACACCCTTAAACCGATGCTAGTAAAGAATGTCCCAGCACAATTAGAAAACAGCCTAGAGCTTATTAACTACATTTAATCCGACGATTCCACCACCACTGCACAATGAATAACCTTCATCCAAACTTGAAGTTTGAAATTGAGAAACTGGAAACAACACCTAACAGCCACAAACTGTTACTACTAGACTTCGAAGTTACCATCTCTAAAGACGGTAAAAGCTCCTTTGAGTTTTACAAGAAAAAAACTGAAAAACCATTGTTCGTACACCATCAAACGGCTATTCCCAAGAAAGCCAAGACCAACTTCATTCGCAACGAGCGGAAACAAATTCATGACCGATGCTCCATACGAACTACAAATGCAAAGCATCAAGGTGCATTTGACGAAGTCCTGTGCCTAAGCGGATACTCAGAGAGCCACATACACCACCCAAAACAACCCCAGAACTGTTGCAAAGACTCTCTCCCTTCCAACACAGAAAAGAAAAAATGGTCATACCTGAAGATCCCCTATATCTCCGAACAGCTAGACTACAAGATCACTAACATCTTCCATAAAGAGGGAATACCCGTGTGCATCGCACACAAGTCATACACCCTCAGAAAAGCCCTCCCTCACAAAATCACGGAGCGTACATGCATAAGAGACAATTGCCCCATCGCACATACCAACCTGTGTTTATTGAGAAATGCTGTTTACCAAATTACATGTAAAAACTGTAAACGAGACTACATCGGGAGCACCATTCGCTCAATCCATGACTGTGTGAAAGAACATCTCAGAAGCATAAATTCATCCGTAAACAAACATTGCTATATGCCAAGACAAGGATTACAAAGGCATTGAAGTCAAAATCATTGCTTGGAAAATGACCTGGTAAACCTCTGCCTCTTTGAAGCATTTTACATAGGGAAAAACAAACCTACACTTAACTCCCGAGAGGAATGCATTGAATTCACAGACCTATTGTTCTAACACCTCCCATATCACACTGGATCCCCTCACAGTTACACTACCTCATTAGTATAGTGACACTTTTCTCCCTTTTATTCAGCCCTTGCAGAATATTTTATCTTATCCATCCCTGATGATGCCACGGAGTGGCCACGTTAGTGTTTTTATTGTTTTGGAAGACATAGTAAACAACACATTTACTCTCCCTCTTAAACAAAAATTATGATTCAACAATAAACTTCTAGTTTACTTCTTAAATGTATTTATAATAATATAATAATAATAATTTAATATTTATATTGCGCAAATTAACATGTCGATATGATCAAACGCGCATCACAACACTGTTTGGGGGACTTTGGCCAGACTGCATCAGCAGTTTACAAACAATCCAAGGAAACTTATTTGAAGATGCCCCCTCCCCCAATTCCCAGTAAACAGGCCAGACTACATCACAGTAATCTTGTGAGTGGGTTCTTTAATGTCCCCTGCCTAACCAAATTATCTAATTAATAGATGCAGGAGATGGGACCTACGGTTTATTCGTCCTTATCTGAGAAGACTAGAATGTCTATCCATTTCTTATTAATGAAATTTAGTGCATTCTCCTCAGTTATTTTAAGACCTTGAGTGTTGGTCCGGCCGGGGCTCGAACCATCGACCTCGACCTCCCGCACAACAGTCCAGCGCTCTAACCAATTGAGCTAACCGGGAAGCGGTTTAGAAAGGATTTTTGTGGGGAAAACAGGTAATTTTGTGCAGGATGAGTACCACAGAATACCCCATTAATCACAATTTAACTTTCAAGTGAACTAAATCCTGGGGAAATGCAACTTTTGCTGATTAAAATTGGGTTACAAATGACCTTGTAACCAAGTACTATCATTTAGGGGATGTTTTACACAAGCTCCCTTGTGTAAGACCACTTTTGCAAGCAAATGGCATCTGTGAATTTTACTGGTAAATATGCAGAGCAAATAAACAAGTAGAGCGGGGATCTGATCGGCAAATTTTGTAGAAGGGTTAACATAGCCTTTTAGGAGCCTGGGAAAAGCATGTATCTTCTTAAAGAGTGGACAGATTCCTAAGTTGGGCAGATCAATCAGAAAGGACTTTTGTGGGGAAAACAGGTAATTTTGTGCAGGATGAGTACCACAGAATACCCCATTAATCAGAATTTAAGCTACAGTAACTGAAAATTCTTACTAATTTTTTGGGAGGGTACAGTATTTGATAATTGTCAAGTTTACTTTGCAACCTTAGGCTTGACAGAAACTATAAAAAATATTATATTTTGCATAGTATATTCACAAGGTCACTATAGTGTCACTTTGAGGGAAAATTTCAGAACTTGTCCAGTGTACAAATTGACAGGGCTAGGAGGGCTGATATTGAAATTCATAACTGAAAATTATAAGAAATACACAAAAATTACATTATAGTCTTTTATCAAGAAAGTGTTCCAATTTTAGGCTACCTTGTAAATGCAATGTTATCTGTGTTGAGCATGGTAGCAACAGCTGGTGTTGTTAATCTGGCGTTGATAACATCCTCTGAAGGTTTAAGCCCCTCCAGGTCACGAAAATCTTCCCTAAAAAAAGAAAGAAGACAATGCTGACCATACATGTACAAAGTTTTCAAAATAATCATAACTGCAAATGCATGAAGATGTCTTATTTTTTAAATCAGACTTACCTGCCATGAATAACAATAATTATCCACAGGCAAAACCAAGTATCATAATGGCAGTTTAAATTAACACAAATACACAGAATACAAACTGTAGTTGAGAGTCATGTTGCACTCAAAATTGAAACATCAGTTGGAAGCCTCAATGGCAATTACAGTACAGAGATTTAGCTTTCAGATTTAATGACTGAACCATAATTAGAGATTAATATTGAAAGATTTTTGGTAGAACGATCACTTGCTGTAAGATGCTGGCTTCTGTCAGTTGACCGCACTCATCAACTAACTAAAGTGTAATATTATTGTAAGTTATGATCAGATGATGATACATACCTGATATGCAAAGTCTCTTTGAAGTATCTCTTTTTTTCATGATCAATCTCTAAAAATTGTCCTCCTTCAGCTTCAAAATGGATCAGTGAATCAAAATATCATCAGTTGCCCCACATGACATGAAACGGGTATATCATATGTCACAAATTAAGAATATCCAGTCATGATAAATCAGTTTTACTTAAACATTTACCTCTGCCCTTAAAAATGTAACTCCTATTACCCCTCTGCCAGTCATTCTGGTCAAAGCCAATTAATGTGGTGTCTGCTCGAACATTTGCACCTAAAACCACAATCAAGAGAAAGTTAACCACGCTAAAGGGTAAAATGTGTAAGTTGTATTATTAGATGAGTTTAGAATATTCTCAGCTATTTGAATTTCTGACCACATATGGTTGTGTTTTAATGTCCACAACTGAAACAATAACCGTTACCCTAACCCTAATCCTAACCCAGTTATTACTTGTTTTAAACCTTTAACCTCCCAGAACTTCTCATTAAAATATAAATCAAGTTAACAGATAAAGAGGGATGAGAGAAAAGGTGTATTCTTGACATAAATGTGGTCTAACCACAAATTTTTTCAACTAGCTTACACAAAAATAATTTGTAAAAAGAAAGGAGAATAATTAATCAGATGTTGGGTTTTAGAGGAGTGAAAAATAAACAGCAAAAAATTAACAACTTTTCACCAAAATGGAGGTGGCTAGTGGTGGATATTTACATTTACTAAGCCACAAGGCAGTAGGGTAAATATCCACTTCTAGCCATCCACACTAAGCTGAATAGTCGTTTTTAATTAGTACACACTCAAACAGTGAGATAATATAGCATAAAAAGACGATTTTTACTGAATCATTCCTGCAACAATTACAAAACTGACAGTAGTATCTGGCACAAATCCCTTATGAGTTGCTTGGAGATGAATAGCAAACTTAAGGATATTTGGAGTTTGAGAAGCCAATCAGAGCATGCCTTTGACTCCATCTACTGTTTTAGTATACACTTACTAAATATATGGTGTATAGTTGTATTAGTTTACCCAATAGACAATACTTGAAAATTTTCACATTTGAACCAAAATGCTCAGCTGGAACAGCACACACCACACATGGTTAAACCAAAAGCTTTACTCACCACATTTGTATATTTTGTATGTATCACTGGGACACATTCTAGACATGAATGGAACTGTAAAAAATTTCAGGAAATATTAGCAAATAGTAACAAAACTTCTGATGAGCTCCAACTAAGATAAAGCAACATTCAATAACAGAAAAGAAAAAGGATCACTGTCATGGTTATCTGACATGATTAAGAAAATAACCAAAGGTGAGTATTAGTAGCTTAGTATCCTAATTGCACTGTTAAGTGAAGAAGGGTTACTCTTGTCCCAAAAATTAACATTTCTTAAAAATGGGTAACTTAACCCTTTACCTCCCTGAACTGATTAACCTGCAACTTCTCCCTATAATATCCATACACAGTCCAGCAAACAGTTAATGAGAATACTCAAACTTATCAGGTAGAAGCTGTTACCTTGATTGAACAGTGAATTCTCAAAACCAATTTACAAGGAAATGTGTAGTAGCTAGAGGGGAGAATTCATAATCAGATCATGGGAGTTAAAAGGTTAAAGGACAAGTAATATCAAGTTTGGTACTGTTACACATTTCTTTTTCTCTATCAACAAAATCATTGCACAAGATGCAACTCAGTTCTCTCAGAGCAACTCAACAGCAACTGAATCTCAACTATATATGTAATTTTTTTCTTAAATCAGAGTGCATTTATTAGTATAGTGTAATTTTGCTGACAAACACATCTCTTCCATTGTGATAACATTCTAAGTCCAAACAGTTTACTTTAACTGTGCATTAAAAAACAATAGTAAAGTGGCTTTTACCCCAACTGGTGAATTCCCATTTCATTTCCACATAAAAATCTGGAGTCTGTAGAGTCCAGAAGAAAAAATTAGGTCTTAGTCAATACTGTTCTCTCAAAACATACCAAAGATCGACAAATCTACAGTGACAGACGCTTCTTGAATTTTCATTGCCAAGTACCAAATTTAATACTTAGTCTCTTTTCAAGGACTGTTTTCAAATGCAAGCCAAGTGGCCCATCTAACGGGATCTTATCCTGGTTTCCATAGTAAAAGGCAAAAAGGAGTACTGCAGCACCCCATTCTATGTATTGTAGCAGGTAAACCATCCTCCCAACCTTAACATATTTTGCTAGGCTTCCCAGACATTTCACTGCTACCCAATTTTATTCCTGTGTGGAGAGAGACACTGTGACAGTTATGTGTCTTCCCCAAGAAAACAACACAATGATCCCTCTAGGTTTTGAATCAGGGCCTTTTGACCTCAAATCCAATGCACCACCCCTTATGCCACCACACATTATTTTTTTTTGGTTCTTTATGGCTGCAACTTTGAATCACTGCCCTCTCAATTCTTTATAAGTTATTCCATACATTTATAGTTTTATGTAAGTAAGCATGTTTGTTAGCTCTGAAGGCTATGTAGTTGATTCAAAAGGTAACAATTCTAGAAAGTCTTTGAAATATTCAAAGACCTAGCCTTGTAAAGGTCTGGAACTAAGACAGTAATAGTATATTTATCTCACTTATGATAAGGTAAACAAATTTAATGAAAAGAACCTGACATACAGAATTGAGTTCTTCCAATAGTTCAGGAATTCCAGCAAGCCTCAGACTTCCTCTTTGAAAGTCTCGGTGTTGAAGTACAAGTGATAAAATCTCAGGGTTTCCTGTGCTAATGGCTTCGTGCGACACTAAAATACATCAAACCATGACCAGTCAAACTTGTCTAATGGTTTAGAACAACTGAGTGTATATGACAGATTTTATTATTACTTGTTTGTTTTTTTACCTTTTAGTCACCTGATAAATGAGTAATTTTTTCTTTTGTTTATGCACAAAAGCAGACACATTTAAACTTAGTAAGAGAGAAGAAATTGCCACATCATCAGAGACAAAGTTCTTGCTTTTAGATGCTTGAACTATATGAGAGGAAATGATAGCATCTTAAGCATATTTTTTTTCCAAGCAGGGTTGTCAAAATAAGCCGATAGCCGGCACATTTCACCACCTATTCTGAAAATGCAACAGTTTTTCTGAATACTTGTGGCTCAATTTCCAGCATGGAAGCATAACATTGCGTTTCTTGCTTGGTGTCACAAACGGATAACTCAAAACATTTTTGACATTGGTAATAAGCTTGAGGATACTAAGAAGACTGAACAGACAAACTAGTCACCACTCAAAATAATACATATGCTGCATTTTTGCTGAACAACCTCGTTGCAAAAATTATTTTCCCTCTTTGCTTTACCTCTATTGTATTGCTAAACGTAACCATTGCTGGTTAACTGCTGCTTCAAAGCAGCCTTTAAACATGACCTGTGTAGTGACAGGTAGCCAGAGGGAAAGGAAAAAGGCAATTTAAGGTGTAAACAATGTACAGTGGAAGGTGTAAACTGTAGATTACGGGTTATACTTACTTTTCAAGTACAGGTGCACAGGACGACGTGAATAGTTCAAATCATAGCCCATGCCAGCATTTATAGTTACTGTACTCGTACCTCAGCATCAAGTTGACCACACAATATTCCCATTATAGTTTATATCTCAAATTAATATGTGAGCGAGGCTGAGGAAAACACATCTCTTACTTAAAAACTGGCAATCTTTCTAAACTACAGTACATACCATTCCACCCATCCTGATTAATAGCGTTTGCATCGCAGCCTCCGCGAAGAAGACACTTTACACAATCCAAATAACCTAGACTAACCGCAAGATGAAGTGGTGTCCGTCCACGAGGGTCCAGAAGCTCTTTATTGTGCTACATGAAAACCACAAATACTCGGTAAATCCGTTGATTTTGCCGTGCGAAACGAATGCACACTTGTCTCGTGGTTAAAAACCGTTGCATTGCACGTAAAACACCTACCTTGTTCAAAGCAAGTTCTTCTTCAAGTGACGAGGCATCTTTATGCCAGACGTGCCAATGCAATGGATAGTCTGAAAGTATTGAATCACGTGAAATTTTGGGAGGAGATGCGGCCAGAATGTCCTTCCCACTAGCCGCCATTTTAGACCATTTTCAAGCTGTTGTCATTTACGTGTGCAGCCGCTGATCAAAGATCTCGTATACATCTGTTTCCTCTAGCCGATGACACAATTGAATGACACACCCCTCCCTAGCCCTTTTCTTCCAGCCTCATTTTATTGTTCCAGTGGTTCTTTAGGCTGGTAAGGATTAATCACGCAAGTTGACCATTTTATGCTGAAGTTTTGCTAGTTGAAATTAAAAAAAGCGCAAAACAATAAACCCCCCATGTTCTTTTTTAAGTTTTCATGGACTGCAACGAAACCGAAGATCATACAACAAAACAAAACAAAACAAAACAAAAAAAAAAGAAAAGAAAAAGAAAGAAAAGAAAAAGAAAGAAAAGAAAAATAAAGAAAGCAATATCCAACTACTTTAAACAATAGAATACAGTTGATTTTCTCTTGCTTTACTTAACATGTATGGTCAAGAGAAGATTTTTGGCATGGCAAAATGATCACACTAAGCACAATGAAATTGCCATTTTTCCTTCTTAAATTAACATCAAATGTTTCACACATTCTGCTGTTTCTCAAAAATGAAGTAAGCGCCCTATTTCGAATAAGCGCCCCCATCAGAGGTGCAATAGAATAAGCGCCCCCCTCAGAGGTGCAATAGAGAGATTTAGCGAGAGGACTCGAACGTCAGCTGACAACATGGCGTTATTAGGAATCACTATGGTACTATAAAAAAATTTAAAATCCTTGACCTTTGGTTAATGTTTTGCTCCTTGAAATGGATAGAGCAAAATTACTTGTCAATAGAGGTTGTCAACATAAATTTGACACCACCTGAACCGCAAAAAAGTGTTCCCGCAAAGTGCAAAAGATAAGGGCGTTAACCACCCCAAGAGGGATAATTGCGCCACAAATTTTGAGGACTCTCAAAAGTGTTGCACCACCTACTGGTGTTTAGTTTTGTGCTGTGGTGTGCTTATCGGTTACTGTATTATCATTGCTTCCTCCAACAGACAGTGGAAAATGGTACGAGTCCTTCCTGATGGAGGAGATTCTGAGAGTGAAACGTTTAAGGGTGGAGTATTACTATCTCTTATGGTCACGAATCGCCACATTCTTGTCAAGTAGTGACAAAATACTGCCGCTCGTTCTTACAAAGTTTCTGCTTAATACTTCGACAGATCTGCATATCCAAAATTTAAATTTCACGTGATACATCGATCAATTCTGAGCTTCAACATCCTTCTCGTTACATTAACCGCCTCCATGTTAAGAAGCACTTGTACTCGACACTTCCGGTTCAAATTCCCCACCCCGGCCAGGCAAGGTTCAAACTCCTCAACCCATGAAAACGGACGACAATCAAATACCTGTGGGTTACCCGGGGGATGGTGAAGCTTCGAATTAATTGGTGCATAATGCTTTCTATCAAGGTTTCGTCGGAAAAGCTTCTACCTCGGGTGGGGTTTATGATAATTACGACCACCAATCGCAGAAACAATTACTGAATACTATACGTTCTTTTAATCATCTTCACTTTTAAATCACACGCTATATTTAATAT
Organism: Stylophora pistillata; assembly: GCF_964205215.1. NCBI lineage: Eukaryota > Metazoa > Cnidaria > Anthozoa > Scleractinia > Pocilloporidae > Stylophora > Stylophora pistillata. Next base: position 12,457,889 of record NC_142531.1, read on the forward strand.
GTAGTTAAGTACAATTTATCATAATAATTTTCTTTATCATATGGTACACGATCACGAATAACATACTTTGAAAAGAAGCCGAGTCATCACGCACCCACGCCGTACAAAAATTTGAACGAGGAAAAGTGATAACATGGCGTCGCCGGTTCTATTTTTCAGCATACCGACTTTATTTGGAGTTCAAATTTTGAACGGTTACGTGTCTGAATTTTCAAACGGTGGCATGGGACTAAGAGGAAGCTGTACCTAATTGAACGAAAGTTTCTAATAGATCCGTTCGGTAATGTGTAACCGTAGTCTTGGTTAATAATCTGTTCATGTTGTCCTTCAGCAGCATTGTTGAAATATATATAAATTAATCGAATGAAGCCTTACACTGCTGTAAAAAGTAAAATGTTTCATAAATCCGAGCTTTCGCCGATCAACGGCAACATCAGTCTTGGTTGTTTATACCTCTACCCTTCTTCAAAACTCTAGTCGACTTTGAGTTGTTGCGAAATATAGGCTGTTGATTCAAGCCAACCAGAATTTCTAACACTAATCTGCATTCCTTGCATGTATCAAAAGAGGTCTCCTTGCCGAGCAAGCTCTGGATGTCAGTTCCTAATATGATTTCCCACCAAGTCGGAAAGGAAAAAATGGGGGCCTCTGTAAACCCGTGAGAGAAAACGGGGGGAAGGAGAGGGGAAGTGGGACAGGGAACCTTTGGCTAAGAAAGTAAATTGAAGTGCAAATGATAAGCTTTTGAATGGAATGTTCAAAGCTTGCCCACAGTAATAAAAAGCCCTTAGACCACACGTAATAACCACAACACCACATGTATGATATGTTCTCCACGGTTAAAACAAACTAGGACGATTTGGCAAGAATTACAATACAAGTCGATGACTATCTTTATACCCCGTTTCAAGTCCTAAATCATCGTCACCTTTTGGATTATATCGACCAGCCTGTTCAAAAGTGTTGTGATGAAAATAAATTACATTAAAAGTCGTCCAAGCTTTCCTGTATATACCCTTCAATGAACTGGTTGCCTATCGAGTGATTGTTTTCAAAATTCAGACATACCATACTTCGTTTAAAAAAAGAAGGCTCGCCCCACGGGCGTAGGAAAGCGAAATCTGCGTTATGGCCATTGACGCGGACGAGATAGTTTGGAATAGCCCGAGCAGGTTGAAGCCAGTTTCTGGCGGCCATAACACAACTTTCCATTATATGGGATGGCTCGATAGTGAGATTTAAAATAAATCCAAAAGCAGTGGGGTGTCTGAAATTTTCCTGTCCTTTCGGCGCAATTGACTTCTTTGGTATACCCTGAAAGTGACATTGACCTGCTTCGAAAGAAAGTTTCCAACACTAAGAAAATACTTTACATAATTTTACGATTTAAACTACAAACTACTATCATTACTAAATATCTGACTTTAATACTTATATGAACTTGTCTAATGTAAAATGCACACTATAACGCTGTTGCATCTTTCTGTAAGTTTACTAAGAAACCAACTTTGGATTGCAACATGTGACAACGACCAAGTTCTACTGCGCCACCAATCAAAAACTATTCAATGAAACACTACAAACAAACAAAAAAACAAGAATCAAATGAGAAAAAAGGAAACTTTGAGTTAAGAAAATGGATCGCCAGGCATTAATAGAGACTGACAGACAAGACTTATAAATTGGACAATGACTCAACTGAATTCCAAAAAACCTAATGGCAAAGTAGAACCTAATTATTACAGGAAAGTTTCATATCAGCTGCACTACTTTGACTTGAACCAATCATTTGAAGAATATCAGTATCTGGACTAAAACTGAAACCATTCATTCAAACAAATAGCACTCTGTTAGACAGAGATGATTTCTCCGTCTCCCAGCAAAGTGAGAAATCCTAGAGATGCCGCGGAGACCCTTTTTGTGGAATCTCTGGTTGCCAGTTCCTCAGAAAATAAGACCTTCTAGTCAACTGAAAACGTGGTGACAAGTTGTTTTGCAGCTTTAGCAATATCGTAAGCGCACTGTATGACCTGCTGAGTGAGAAACGCCATATCTACCGTGTTACCAGGCAATACAGCACTCTTGCATTCTACCTGCAGCCTAGCGGCGCTGCTCTTCATCAGCTGCAGCGAGACACGCATACTGTCCACATCTGGGTCCTGAAAAAAAGAAAAACGGTCAATCTTTGTAATTATTGATATAATGTTTTCTAACAATGCAAACAGCTAAGCTCCTCTGCGCGACAAACAAGCATAGGGAGCTTCCATATGAAAGACCAAATCAGCTTTGAAACCAAAATAAAGTCAAATATGATACCTCTGGAAATAAGCTAGCCATGTCATTAACAGCGGTGAAAATATTACTTGAACAGGGAATAAAACTGGAACAAAAACATAAGACAATTAGTGAATTCTATGGTTCAGCATGATAAATAACATGAACTTACATTCAGTCTCGACATTGATCGAATTGAACTAAGCAATATAAAATGTACTGAGAGTTTGGATATTTACCAGCTGTGTCTTCCAGCTTGCGCTGATAGCAACAGTTCCTGAATTTTTTTGGTGATTTGTTCAGTGCACCGCACAACATCCTCTTGTGATGGCTGCGATTTGGAATCTTTCGTAGCTTCGTTGACCAAATCATCCACAGCATGGATCAACTTCTCAGCCTCCCGATCCAGTTGCTCGTCAAAAGGACTGTCCGCTGATTAAAAGAAAATGTCAGCATTCTTGTACCAACCGAAAAATAAAGAAGACGTTTCACACTACCAAGGAGTTTACTAAGTTACACATCATGGCTTTATAATATCTCTTTGATGTTGGCAGCAACTTTCTCGCGGGAAATTTCATTTCTGAAGTCTACCGCGACGCTGCAAAAAAGCAGATGTTCATGTCTTCATCTTAAGACGGACAACTGGCTGATGTTCCCTGTTACAGGCCTTTGCGATGATTTCTTACACGGATACACTCTAATGAACCGACACTTTTTTCCCTCCAAATATATATTCAAAATCTCTTAATTTCGCAAACTTTCTGAAATATTTCGACGAATGGAAAATATGAATGTAAACATGAAAAACGCACTTACAAGAAATCATTCTCTCATGTTCCCTCATCTCTTCAATATTGAGATATCTTCGTTCTCCGTCCGGGTCATCCGGCGAGTCCGTTACATTATCGTAAGGATTGACTTTTTTAGTTTTGGTCATTTCCCCGGCCTGAGACTTCCCTAGGGGAGTGTGTTGAGCAGTACGGTTTAAAAGGGAGCCCGGGGCGGCATACGGTTCTATGTTTTCGATGTCCACGTGATCCTCTTCGTCACTGACGTCTGGGTAAGCCTGGGTAAATGAAAAATAACAATTCACACTCCTAGCACTCGCCTGCAAAACGCAAAGCAAGAACGCCGGCTTTGTGGGCTAAGCTATATTAGTCTTTTTCATGGTAAATTTGTTCAACTTGGCATAAATAAGTTAGTGATACTTACTGGCGGCGCAAACACACTGTCATCACTGCCATTAAGTATTCCTAATTGACTTCTCAAGTTCTTATTTTCGTCTTCCAACTTATGAACCTAAAAAAGAAAACACGAAAAAAAACATTTATTTTTGTACGGATAATGTGAAATGGCCACTGAACGAGTAACTTCCACTTAGCTGATCTACAGGATACTGGTATCTTCTCCAAAATGTTGACTATGTGTCGGTCATGTAAGAGAGAGGGGAGATCAAATCTAAACTGACTACTTTGGCTATTTAATACAAAGTTTGGATCCTAATACACCAAAAGTGTGTGTAGTACCCTCTCTCAACCCAAACTAGTAATTGACTATTTGTAGCTTCAGTTATGATTTCCTCACCATTGCTTGAAGATTCTGAATTTCGTGACTCTGGTTCGCATTAACTTGTAGAAGCTGTTGTACTCGAGCCTTTAAAAATGAAGCAAAAGAAGGCATTTCAGTCAATCGTAAACAAATGGTAGACAAAACTATACTCAGCCATTTCGGAATTGTTGATTAGGAGGGAATCTCTTTAGGCGGGAGAAGAAAGAGAGAAAGCCCATCTAAAGATTTGGAGCAATAGTTTTACAGGTCTCAATAATGTAAGCCGCATATTGGCAACACGGCATATTTCTTTTGAAATATCAGTTCACCTGCGCAAAAACAAACAAACAAAACCAAAAACAAAACAAACAAGCAAACGGGAAAGACTAGGGCCAACAATCACGAGAACCTTTAGGATTTAACCTTAAGAAGAGAGCGCTTTTGAAAAATTTTGGCAAAGTAATCATCTTCTCGTAAAAGCCCCCTTAAATTAAAAATGTTTCACGAGTTACTTACGTACTACGTACTATAAGGGACCTTTTACACTGAAGTGCACCTACATTAGCTGTCGCCAGAGCACTTTCCACCGCTACATAGCGTTCCAAAGGAACGGAGTCATCAGCCAGAAAGCTTGTAGTTGTTCCCTGCAAGCATAGAGAGAGTGAAATAAAGTCGACTAAATTAAATCAATTTTCAATTGATTGTCAAAGGACACACTAAGTTGCATCATCTTCACTTTTCTGCGGTGTACGTTTGGTTGACAAAAGTCTGGCGCCCTCTCAACCCAGCCAGTGAGAAAGAAAAACTCAAATTGATCAAACTTAAACCTCAGTCACTAGCATTTTCCTTTTTGGGACTGGTAACATGTGTAATGCATACTTGTTCTCTGTTCTACTTGGCCGTATAATCAAACGAAAAAAGCCGAAAAGCGACTGTACTGTACGCCAGCAATACTCACTTTGAAATGTGTGAAAGAATACATGTAGACGCATGTATATCATTGACCATCTAGTTGATTGTTGTATTTCATACCACTTCAAATTTAAAGATGACCTGTGTTTATTTTGCTAAGGTACAAGTAATCGAGATAAACACATCATGGCAGTATTACTATAAGAGGTGCCCACCTTTTCGATCTGCACTTTAGTAGTCATTGCTGAGGGGTTCTGAAATAAGTAACAGTTATATGTTAGAAAGAATAAAACTTTTAACTTGACTCTTCAATTATCAAATTGCCATAAGAAAATCATTTCCATAGGCTCAAGACACCAGAGAAATGAATCACAAACGAAATGCAACAAAGCAAAAAACAATCACGATTGAGAGAGATTTGCTTGTTTGATGGTATGTCACGAACGAGAAACTGCGACACTAGAATGAGGAAAACAATAATTCAGGAAGATGATTCTGATACCTCCGGCGTGGATTCCTTATCCACTGGTTCCTCGTCGGATGGTACTTCGTCATATTCGTGATCATATGCATCTTCTTCAATTGGGAAAATGTGTGATTCAACGAAACCTAACAAAGTACCAAACGCCAGAAAAATGAGTATAAACCAGGGAAAAATGGTATTAAAACAACAAACAAAATAGTAGACAAACTGCAATGACAACTTGTATGCAGGGCTCAAAGATCCCCGCAACCCACGTGTCTAAGATAGGTAGATTAAGATACTGAGCGAGCGAGTTAACTTGCTTTTTTACCAACTGGGCTGAGCCCTACATAAGCTACAATGAACGTGCTTGAACTCAGAGTTGACTCAACCTGTATAAAACTGTAAACATTGGGGAAGTGAGTTGCAGTCAGTATGTCATCATGAATTAATTTTATTAAAACGTACAGTACCTTGAGTTAAGTCAGGATTGGAGTCTTGTTCTCTCCGTCTTGCGTCATTCAGTATATCAATGATTAATGTTGCAAATTCTTTTGCATTAAACAATGCTAACTTTTGCCTTCCCTGAAAACCACCCAAACTGAATTAATGATCTAGATCAACACCCTCAATATATTGGGGGCTTGGAAGGATCAAAATTGAATAGTTAAAAAGGTTTTGAAATTTTACCAATCTTAAAATGATAATGAGAACAATAACAATAATAATAATAATAATAATAATAATAATAAGAATAATTACAATAATAATGATAATAATGATACTGATGATAGATAATGAAATTTTACGGGATAAGGAATTTATCAGGAAACTCTTCCCCTAACAATTCTTTTCAATCACACCCCATATCCAGATAAAATCAGGTTTTGAGAAGAGAGGACCATAATTATATTGGTAGGATATTTGTTTATGAGCATGTTATGTTCTCTTGAATCTTCTAATTTACCTGGTTTCTTGTTGAAGAGAATGAAGGATTAACTGGAAGAAATGGCACTGTTGTTGTATCACTAACAAGAGCACTGTGATTCTGTGTTGCTAGCCAAACTGAAAAAATAATATTTGAAACAAGTTAAAGACTGTCCAATATAATTATTCCACACATTCTGTGACTAATCCATTGATGGAACTCTGCCTTATAAAACATATGGATTACATTTTGCCCAACATATTTTGCTGGGTTGCACATGGACCTCACCCACATCATTCTAGGGTATGGTATTGGAGAGAAATCTTCAAAAAGGATGTGGTTCCACCCGGACCCTGTTGTGATACAGACCAAGCTAAACTGCATTTAAAGAATTCAAAACCATTGTAAACTAATCTTTCAAGTCCTGGTTATACCAGGAAATGATGTTGGGCTCATATAATTGCCAAATCTAACACCTTGAAGGTGCTTATGAATCAAAATTGCTAACCTACAGTTGTGAAATATGCACCTGAGGTGCACAAATTGACAAGGATGTTAATGATTACAATAGCAAGAACTGATCTGCGTACTCAAGATAGATCAAGTTCAAATGTTTCCTCATGTCAAGCTAAAATTATACTGTGTTTATTACAGCTGAATACCTGCATCACACTCTCTTCTATCTACTTCATCATACACATCAGATGCCAGTTCTTCAAAGAGATGATGACTTAACTAAGGATAAACCAAGCGAAAAAAAAAAAAACTTTAAAGAAGTCCCAGTGACCAAACCTATGCAGAAGTAACATTGACTTAAATTCAGTTTTGAAATGTTTACCCTTAACTCTCAAGATCTGATTTTTAATCCTCCCCTCTAGCTGCGACTCATATCCTTGTAAATTAGTAATAAGAATTTGGTGTTAGGTCAAGAAAATATCCTCTACCTGACAAGTTTGAATATTCTCATTACCTGTTTGCAGGATAATGTAAGGATATTTTAGGGAGAGGTTACATGTTCATCAACTCTACAAGTTGAAAGAATAATTATAGTTATAATTATTTTAAATAACAATCACTTAACCAAAAAGACAAGTTGTTGAGAAGTATGGGATTTGGATTCCAAAACAAGTAACTTAAAATAAGGTGGCTTTCTGTCACCAGATGCTTTTGATAAATTTTTATGTACTTACAGCTTGTAGCTTTAACTTTGCTTTTTGAGCATCATCTGATAAATCCAGCCGGCTGTTGAAGTATCACAAAAGAAGACTTAAAGATGAATTACATGTACAGCTGTAATAATAAATTGAAGCATTTGGTGTAAAAATAGATACTAGTTTATAAATAATTCGATAATTATTCAGAAAAAGATTGATTTTAAGAATCAATGCCTCCTTCTCCAGTGCTAGTGTCCTAAGCAGCTATTCTTTGGGGTGTGACGTAATATTGCCCCAAAAGTGATGGTTTCTCAGGACCAAACTTAATTCATCTCTCTGTAGAGGCCAATCACAGTTGAACCCTCCATTCTTAAGAGAACCTCTCACACCAAGTTAAAGAAAAGTTAAAGCTCTGTTCTAATGCAACAGTTAGACACTAGATTAAGCAGAAGGACATCCAAACAAATCTGTGGTATAATTTCCATATCTCAATATCAGTGGGGAAATTTCTGATAGTTACTATGTGAAAAGGCACATTGTTGAGTTTTGGGTGTGATTAACTTGGCTCATAATATTTATTAAAAGCAGAGCTGATGTACTCATCAAGATCCACAGACTGTATTTGTCAGGAGATTAAAATTAATACAAAGAGCTACTTGAGAAAACTGAGCAAAGCACAAGACCTGTCTGCCATGGTCGGTATAAGGTAATGAATGCCATTTTGATGATCTGAAATAAAACAGACACACATGTAAAGAACAGTAAAATGTGTATCAAATGTTTGTTGGTTTACACGGTAATCGCAGCTTACCTCCACAACCTACACAACATACAGGACTGTCTCTAGTACAGAAGTAACTTCACCTTAAACACGAAGGCGCGCTATATAAGGAAGTCTTCCCTGGGAAGACCTAGGCTCATTTGTCACTCACCGTTGACGTGTGCGGGTCAAATTTAAATGCTGGTAGACGAACAAAAGGAGCTAATGAGATATCTATTGTTTACTTCCACCAGCATGGTGGCATGAGGTAACGTGCGAACCACTGACTTCGATCTCAAATTTACCACCACAAATAAAGACAGTTTCAATTGGAGAAAGGAAATACAAATCTCAAAAATTCTTGTATTGTGGTGAAGACATAAAATAATTTTGAGGAATGCGCTCGCTGTTTACTGCTTTGGAGTAGCTGTAGCTCAAGCTGACTTGACTCTTAGAGTTCTACATCACACGACGGTTGATTGAAAAATGGTCCAGTGGGACCTAAGGCTCCTTTTATAGCGCGCCTTCGTGTTTAAGGTCATAACACTAAGTGCAGTCCAACAAAGGAAGACTTTGACAAAATGTCAACATATAAGTGCTTCTTGTCACAAATCCACTTTAAAATTTATCCTTCACACAAATTCTTAAAGGAAAAGCACATACACATCAATCATATTAACTCAGTGCCAAGTAGGGCAATCAAATTCTGAACAAAACAAAACATAACTTTAAAAGATTGAAGTAACATACTAAAAATGGCTGCCAAGAAAAATATGAATATTTTCAAGGAATTATACTAATTGCTGTGTGATGGTCAAGGTGCTTGGGATTCTTATGAATTAAGTATTGCAGACAGCAATGCCTAAAGTTTTGATCTCTGGTGCTGATATCAAGGGGGAAATATTGACTTTCACTGTCAGAGGGCATTTAAACTTTAATTCCTATTTTTATATGTGATTATTTTTTAACATCTTCAACATCAGAGAAAAGAAACCCAAGATCCCAGAAACAACCATTTTTTTTTATCAAATTAGTTACTTGAGTATGACATCTCACACTGACAAATTCCACTGATACAAGGTAGCTTACATATCAGATAAATTCCAATTTCATTACAGAGAAGACAATGCTTCCATACATTTCATTGAGGCCACTGCCACAAATAGCGCAAAAATCATATTTTGATGTTGATGCACACACTTTGCATAAACAGATATATAATCTACCATAAAATGTTTTGAAAAACAATATGGTGTAAAGACTTGGTGTTATTGATTGTTGAAATATAAAAGTACATGCAAATCATGAACTTGTGTGAGGAGTCAGCCTATTGCCTAGTAACTAGGGGTGGGGTGGGGGGTATAAATTACCTATCAGATGGACTGATACTCTTTACAGTTCATCTTGATGGAGATAAACATTTTTTGGAGGCTCAGATAAGATTAATCAAAGGGTTATAAATCTATGAAAAGTGCTTTGTGATTTTGATTTGTAGATTACCATGGCCCAGTAATGTTTGGGGTACTAAATCAGTTCTACATATTTTAATTACCAAAATAATGCAAAATATGGCTTGAAAAGAAAACCTCACTGACAGACTCCAAGTGAAGCTAATAATTGCTTGAATGGAGAACTTCTGTTTGCCAGCAGATATTACTTGAATTTTTTTTTTTTACCCTTTACACCCTAACAGATGTGTTCATATTCTCCAAACTGTTCTCTGTACAGTTCCTAAGGTAATGACAAGGTATATGTGCATGATCCTTCGCAGTAAAGCACTATTTAAGCAATAGTGAAAATCAGACCTGAAAAAAATTCAGGCCTGTACGGGATTCGAACCACTGACCTCTGCGATACTAGTGCAGCGCTCTACCAATTGAGCTAAGAAGCCAACTGGGAGCAGGCCATCAAATTAATTCGACATAAACCCGTAAGATGATAAATCAAACAACAAACATATGAAATACATATATATGAACTGCGGTTATGAAACGTATATGTGCACGATCCTTCGCAGTAAAGCACTATTTAAGCAATAGTGAAAATCAGACCTGAAAAAAATTCAGGCCTGTACGGGATTCGAACAAGGAGGCCTGTACAATTCAGGCCTGTACGGGATTCAACAAGGAGAATTTGCTTGACAATTATAAGCTTCTTAAATTGATGATCATTTCCTTTATTACAAGAAATTAAAAAAGCCAGTCACTCTTAGGGGTTAAACTGTTATCAAGTGTTGAAGTGTCTTCACAACAGATAACTTTTGAAGTTTTCAACAAAAGACTGTGCAGATTAAAATCAAACTAAAAACAATTCGTAAATGAAAGATAAGTCATTCATTTACCAGGTCTTCTGCCACATAAATAATACGTAAGTCTGTCTGTAAGCTCAAACTGAACTTCTATGAGTCGCTGCGCAATATTTGAATAACCAGCCTCCCTGAAAAAACCAAGAGCATAAAACATTGAACCTGCTTTCCATGTAATAAATTTTAGGGCATCAGTTAGTGCTCTTTAAGCTTTAACCTTGACAATTCTGAACACAACCTCCACTTAAAAAAAAAAAAAACTATTCAAATAAGTAACAACAGATTTCCAGGTACATGTAAAGCAGACAAAGTGAGGAATGGTGATCTGTGATGAAGTAACATAGTTGTCATGGAGGAGCGGAGAGCCTCCATGACACTTTGCCAATGAAATCAGGACAAGTCACCGAGACACAATGTATGTATGGGATAATTGACTGAGGTGCAACACACCACCAAACATGACACTTACATGGCATAATCCACAGGTGTCTTTCCATTAATGTCCGGCTTTGTGGGATCAGCACCATGTACAATAAGGAGTTCCACCTGTAAAGGTTGCCCAGCATTAGCTGCCACATGAAGAGGAGTATTGCCTCTATCCTGTTGGGTGAGCAATGACAATGATATCATCTATCCATCAATGAAAAACTATGTTAAAAAATGACGATTGCCCTTCAACCTTTTTACATGAAATAATCAGCTATAGTCTCTGGTCTTGAAAGTACCAGGCAACTAGGAGGATCAGAATAAACCTAATTCAGCTGCCAGTCTTTCATGGTTTACCGGTTGTTTCCAATTATAGATACAGTAAAAACCCATGTGTAAGAACCTAGTTTATTCTTCATGTCTGGCAAAATAGGTTCTTATGTTTAGGGGGATTTACTGACAACTTAGGCAAAACAGGTTCTTAATAGGTTCTTAAAATATCTAATGAAAATGCTATTAAATAATTAATTATAATACATGAATGCGAGCCATAAATACAGTGAGGAAACTGTATTGTGACATGTTTTATGGAAGTATCAAATGTATAGAAAACATTTATTTTATTGTTACAGACATATTTTGCTACATTGTTTCATTATCCAGAATGATCCTTCACATAAGAACCATGCAGGTTTTGCTGGGTAAACAGGTTCTTATATTTTTGGGTATTGAAATCCAAAATTTCTTCCAAAAAGGTTCTTAATTACAAGGTTCTTACACGTGGGTTTTAACTGTATTTCCTAAATTACCATAGGCAACTTCCTTTAGAATCTGTCAGTGGTAATTATTGAAATTAGTTGAATAGTATTTTTGAAAGTTAACGTACTGGATGAAAATAATTCGGGCGAGCACCAAGTGAGAGAAGTCTCAAACATGTCTCTAAATTTCCTGTTCTTACACTTGAGTGAAGTTGCTGCAAAGCAAAATATAAAATAAATTGTTGCTTTAATTTCATACAGTGCCTCTTCATGGACTTAATATGATATACATTGGAGAGCACACTAAATTTGACAAAACAACTTAACTTACATGTAGAATTAGAAAAGTGAAGAATTATGCTTTCCACTGACAACAGTAATCCATCACTATTGGCTGACATTAAAACTAAAAAAGTGATGTATATGTACACTTGTCAAACTTGTGCCTGTCTCTTGTGTTTCTTTCATAATGGAAGAGTCTCTACACAGGCTATAGTTTATACATTTGTACCACAGTACCACATCCTCAAAATCTTCACAAGAGTTATATTTGTACTTTTCTTAGTTTCAGGTTACAAAATTAACATTGATAAAACTGCATTTACATGTACATGGCAAACACATCCACTACATGCTAGGGCACCTAAAAAACACTAAGAAAGCAATTTAAAACAAATACAGGGTGTCTGCTAAAAATAAAACTAAATACAATGACTATAAAGAAAAGAAAAAGAAGAGAAAACTTAAGTGCGTACATGTATCTTGATTCAAAAAGTTCAAACTAAATGAACATTTGAACCACAACATTAAGATGTCAAAAGGAAACTGTGGTGCTTTCTGGGTATGCCACAACTCACCTGACTAAGGTCTGAGACAGTTATGGTATCATCATCTTTGCAAGGTAGCCGAGGGACAAATGCAAGCCTCTGATATTTTGCTTTGATGAAAGTGGACTTTGTGGGACTGAAAAAATATTGAGAACCTCTATCAGTGAGAATATGAGTTATTCAAATGACCAAATATAAACAACTGAACCACAATGTTACTCATTTCATTGATTTAATTGGTTGTAGGATTTCTGGTTTCAATTCAATTTTGTATCTCTCAATTCATCCCTAGGAATCACCTTTCAAATGGGAGATTCTAATGCTGTAAATCTAACAGTTGTCTAAATACCTCTCCCTAATCTATTTGAATTATTACATTTTTGGGGGGGAGAGGGGGATAGAGCTGTGCATCATCAATTGACCAGGGGGTAGTGGGGTGATTCTTTTTGCAGAAAAGGAGTAGGAATGTCTCCCAGACCATGCAACAGCAAGATTAATAATCGACCACATTACTGGTGTGTTAGGTTAACCTTCTGACCCCCTGAGAGTGACTACCATCTAATTTCTCCTTGAAAGATTACTGCTAAATCATATAGTAATGTATGATCACCACAGGGGAAGGTATGGAGAACATTGTGAAGAATACATGTATGTTTACTGATGTTAGAATGAAAAGGGTTAAAAGTGGTTGAGGCAACTGGCCTGGTAATGTGAACACCTTAGTTCAATTTGCAGCTGAAGTACATTTTCAGTGCTTGAAATACACGTATCTTATAAGGCGCATGTATACTGAGATGTGACACGGTTGATAGCCAGAAGTGCAGCAAAATCCAATTTTAAGTCATAGAAAGGGATTTCTCTCAATAAAGAAACAACAACTTTAACTTTAAATTTACAAGACATGTTTCGACATTCTCGTGTCATCTTCAGTTGCATATGAGCTTTTAACGGTTGTACATTTGAATTTATATTAAGGTACGTTATAAATTACGTGTCAGGGCTTATGTTACAACTTAAATATTAAAAACGTGAAAAATGAAAATAGCTCGCGCATAACTGGACCAAAAAAAAAAAATAGTAATAAACAAATAAATAAAAGAAAAAAGGAACAACATAATTAAAAGGAAAGAGACAAATCTTGATGCTTCAATTGCTGATTAAGAATGGGTTTTTCCCACTTAATATGCAATGCTTTTTTGATCTTAATTTGGAACTTTGAGGCAGCAGAATCTAAGATCGTGAAACATTCTGTATCATAAGAGTCAAGACAGGCTCTTGATGACTGCAGGTGCCTGTAAATATGTGAAGACTTGGCTGACAAGAGGTGCTCACGAACTCGTGTACAAATGTGGTGAGTGGTCTTACCAATGTAACTGGCATTACAGCCAGCACACGAAAATTTATTATTTATTCATATATTTATTTATTTATTTTTTGAAAAGGGTTTCATTTGACTATAGCCGTGATGCAAATATCATAATTGCTCCAATTCTGTCCTAAGTACTGCAGGTCCTCTATAACATTATTACAACCTAACTAGTGAGACCCTACATGTTTTTAAAACCCAGTGTAAAGCAATAATATACAGTACATACTGAACATGGTCTTTTTGGTTTGGTTTCCTTAATCCACTCTTCATCTGATTTGGATCCAAAAGTGAGTGTTCCCAAATTGAGTTTGCCCCATTTGTTACAAGCTGTCGTACCATCTAGAGAACAAAATGAAAGTCAGAATGAAAAAGTCTACAATGCATACCATTTCTGAAATGTGTATACCTGTCAACCACTGGGAAAGTGATATTTTGTAACACAAGATGTCATCATATCTAAAGACCTACCTGCGATATAACTCACACTAGATTTTGCTGAGAAGTAACTCCAGTTACATTGTGGTATTGAAAAAAGGTTACAATGTAGGTCCTTAATTACTGCCTATGCACTGAAGATGAGCAATGTGAAATTCATCAAAAATCCTCAAACTCTACCGGAGCTTAGGCCCAGTTAAACCTTTTTCAGAAAAAATGCTTTGTGATTTGAAGAGAACACAACAAGAACTTTACAAGAATTATAAAATTATGTATCTTAAGCATGGCAATGTGAACTTACAGTTGAAAGGTTGAAGCCCTGCATAAATCTTGTTTTTTAGATCTGTTCTCACCCAAGTGGCAAGAGAGGATGAGGTCAGAGACATATCTCTATGACCTATGAAAACTTCAAAATCTATTAAAGCTTTACACCACACTGGGAAGTTAAATTCATTTCTAGCTCCTATGGTAATTAAATCAATAATGTAGATATTCTGCACCAGGGTGGTTTCTGGCAATCAAGTTCTAAAAAAAGTAAAACATTTGCATCTGTTTCTCAAAACAAAGAAGTGTAAATGTTCAGTATACCATTCAAGATCTGAGCTCAATTGATTAAGCAGCACACACAAACAAGAATCAACAACAAATTACACCCAACTTCAGTTTTGACCTGCTTTTAAAACATTTTAATTTTTTTCCTTATTGCAAATAACACTAAAATGGTCTTGTTTGTAATTTTTTCATCTTTTGCCCTTGCTTTGTCCAATCAATAAGAGGCTCAGATAAAGCTTTTTTTGTAAACTTAAGGTTTAAATACTAGATTAGGGTAACTAAAGATAGTTATGCTGTGGCAAATTCTGTTGATAGTGACATAGTTTAAGCATGTAGTGTCAAATCACAGAGTGTTTCCAAAACTCAAATGATATTCTGTCCAAGTAATGGATTGCAGGGGTTTAGCTAGTTCATTGACTACATACCAAGACGAATTGGAATTTTTTTCTATTGGCGGCGGGGGGGGGGGGGGGGGAGGGAAAGTATATGTGAAAGTAAAGAAAATAGCTCGCACTGAGAAGTAAAATATTGCCATATTGCCTTCTGTAACACTAGCTCATCCAGCTTTGCCAAACTCCAAGAACATACAGATGGGGAAATGACATTTTAAAAACTACCCTTTACTAACACATCGCAAAGGAAAGCCATCAAGAGATATTAGCACAGGAGTAGCACAGGCCTATCAACACTTTTGCTTTCTGGTTCACTGGCATGTCAACTTACCCAAGGTACTCCTTTCATTGTTCTAATTCAACTTTCCTCCATTCAGTTATCATACAATACTTGCAATTAATTCAACTGTCCTTCATTCAGTTATCATACATCACTTGCAATTAGTTAATTTTCCTTTACTTGGGAAAGTAGAATTACAACATGATTGAGTACAAATAAGAAATGACCTTACAGTAGTTATATTATGTGATGCAATACACTGAACACAACAAACCTAGCACAGTGCACTCTGGTGAAATGCAATACATTCTGGTAAAAAGTGATGCATTCTGCTAAAAGGTGATGAATTCAAGAATTTGCACCCTCTTTAGATTCTTCTTAACCCTGATTACATTGTTGCTCGCTCGCTGCGCTTGCTGCACAGCAAAAATGAAGTAACAGCAGAATTATAAATCCCTCATCCTAATGTTTTAACATCTAATACTAGGGCACATTTTACTCACTACTCGTACTATGCTACCCACAAAATATCTGCAATTGTTAGATGCTAAACCATCAGATTAGGTCTATATAGTTTTGTCTCACAAAAGGAAATAAAATAAGGAAGAAAACTTGAATTCTCAAGAAAATTCATTTGCTTTTGAATTAGACAGTGTGACTTAGTATATATTGCTAAACATGTACTGTGTCCTGGGATGCAGGACATTAATCCAACTGCCAAGTGACTTCAAACTGCCAAGAATCGAAACTGTAAGATTTGGTAGGAATTCTATTAAATATAAGGGACCTCTCATCTGGTCGAAGTTACCAAGACACTTAAGAACGACAGAAACTCTAAATTCGTTCAAGAAGAACATAAGAAAAGTCGACCTTTCAACTCTCGTCGAGATTTAAATCTTAACTAAATAACGTTATAATATTTTTAATTATCTACTGTAAATAACTATTATCTACATATGTAAATGTATTAGACTTTTAAATTTTTTAGTGTCCCCCATTAGCTTATAGCTAAAAACATAGACACTTAAATAAAGTTTTTCATTCATTCATTCATGCAATCACTTGTAGGGTTACTTCCTTGT
The DNA here is from genome assembly GCF_964205215.1 of Stylophora pistillata. Taxonomy (NCBI): domain Eukaryota; kingdom Metazoa; phylum Cnidaria; class Anthozoa; order Scleractinia; family Pocilloporidae; genus Stylophora; species Stylophora pistillata. Next base: position 12,474,354 of record NC_142531.1, read on the forward strand.
TGAATTTTTTAATAATTTTTAACTGTGGCTTAATTTCAAGATAGTCATAGCCAAGTTAGAGCCTCTGAAGTTTTCCTCATTCATTTGCAAAAAAAACAGGTCTCATTAAATTAAAATACTTTTTGCCTGTAACAGTTTCCCAGACATTGTTGTTGGGCAAAGTTTGGGGGTTTTCTATGGTTTTCACTTTGCATAATTACATGTATTACTTGAGGAGAAAGGCTCTTTAACTTTTATTAAAAATATTAAATCCTAACCATGTTAGGTTTAATTTCTTTATTAAAAAAAGGAAACTTGATGAAGGTGCAGAAATGTTTCTTCTCTTGCAATGAAATTTTCACAAATTATAAAATAGTCATATTAAATAATCAGCTCTGCTGAATAATTCACATGTCAAACTGATTTTAATTTTACGTTGAAAGGAGAAATATCACGATACATTTTTGAAACAAATTTACTTGTAATCAACGAGCAATTCACATCAAAAATGTAACTCTTTAAAAAAGGCGTTCTAAAACATCATTCTATACAAGCCGTGTCAGAATCTTGGCCCTCACTATCATAAGGAATAAAGTGTCATTTGTAACAAAAAAATCGCCTCTTCAAAAGACACGATCGAACGGCGTAATCTAGCTTTTAAGTAGACCTACAAAACACACCATAACAAGAAACTCGAATCTTTTTCAAATGCGCTTTTATACATTTTAGATTGTCTCGTAGGTTCAATGGCAAGTTAGATGGGAGCACTATAGAGCGAGTAATCAGAACAAATACAAATTGTGGACTCGATCGCACCAGTTGGATCATGAACAAAAATTTATCATAAACAATAAAGAAGCAGCAATTGAAACACTGCATATAAAATAAGCATGTTTGGCAAAGACGTAAGTATGATGAACTTCGTACGAACCGCTTGTAAAGTTGGACTCCAGGAAGAATGTCTCAAATGCTTTACTTGAGAAATATGACGACCCAAACTGCGGTGAACGCTACAGCATTCGTCGCAGATAAACACGCCTCGATTTACAGATGCCCATTCTGGTCCTATTTATGAAAAAATGTTCAAATTAATCTTTAATCCCCGAGATAAAAAATGAGATCTACAAACAACACAACCAAGAGTTACAGTAAATAAAGTGAGTAATTCGCGTGCTACTCTTCATGCGTGAGACATATAGGCATAAACCTACCAGGTGCACTACAGTCGGCACAGATCTCTGTCGAAGGGCTTAGCTTCATCCTTAAAGACATAATTTAAGCCATAAAGAAACTAAAAATCTAAGCAGACATGCCTCAATTAGACATGGCGAAGCATGCAACAACAACAGAACTTCTCCCACTTCCCTCTTTACTTCACACTTCGCATATCTGTGGTCAGCGTTGAACGAGTCAGTCATGCGTCCAAGGTCTCAGCATGGTTCGATGAAAGTCCGGTGCCACTCGGTTGATTTGAAAAGAGCCGAGGTATTTCCGATGACACCCATGTGGTATTTAGTGGCCGGGCGTCGTCACGAAGTCCGGAAATTGTCAAGGAACTCAGCCCGTATGGGGTTTAACTACATTTGACCTATTTCCGAAAAAATATATAAGATTAGATTGTGCATATGCTAGGGCTCCTAGGCCTCCTAACGACGAGAAACCTATGTTTTAGTAAACAAATTTTTGTGCCAGAGGATGAAAAAAGGCGATTTGCCACAAGCTTCGATACTGTGTATCATGGACCCAAGCTTTTCTTTCTAGAAGAATTTGTGGGGGAAGGTGGAGATAATAAATAGATGATAAGTAAACAGTCAAAGAAGGTACCCCTATACCTTTTACGTGGAGCGTGATTGGGCGATTTTTTTCCTCGTGAATCGTGATTTGATTTTTAATATTCGTGAATCGTGATTTAGGATGATAAGATCTTTTCATATCCACATGAACGAATTTTTTATCCAAAAGTCACCCGTGAATGAAGAGCTAAATTAAACAGGATTCGTGGACCATTTTGTCTTGCGTGATGAATTTCCGGCTATTATGTATGTTTTTCGCTATTACTTAAATAGCGCTATCTACTGAGAGGATCGTGCATCATATGTATGTAAGTATTGTTCTTAAACGGCTGTGGTTAGGTAAAGCGTTCATGTTAGGTCCATATCATGTCCCAACTGATAACTAATACATATTATTAAAAACTGGATCATTGGATAATGCAATTCAAGACTTTTTATTGGCTTAGTGATCATGGTATATGAGCCAATGTACCATAGTCTACAAATATGGTAAGCGTACGCGTCAGCTTAAAATCAAAAGGGATCTAAAAAAATCCGGTTTCTTCTTACAAAATAATAATTTCTTGGGGGCGTTTTTAATAAAACAATTATGCCACTCGCGTTTGTTGGATATGAGATGATTATAGCCAACTCGGCGCTACGCGCCTCGTTGGCTATCTATCATCTCATATCCAACAAGCGCGAGTGGAATAATTGTTAATTAGTACTAAGTATTACTACCTTCATGTACGTTGCACGATATGTCCTATGTAACCTTGTTTTATCAGTTACCTTTATTCTACCTCACTAACCCCCATCTATCCTAGGTAACCCATGTTCTACCACGTTTACCCTCATCTACCCTTGGTTAGCCATGTTCCACCACGTTCACCCCCATCTACCCTAAGTAACCCTTGTTCTATCTCGTTTACCCCCATCTACCCCAGGTAATCCATGTTCTACCACGTTCACCCTCATCTACCCTAGGTAACCCATGTTCTACCACGTTTACCCCCATCTACCCTTGTTTAGCCATGTTCTACCACGCTCTCCCTCATCTACCCTAGGTAACCCATGTTCTACCCCGTTTACCCCCATCTACCCTGATTTAGCCATGTTCTACCCCATTTACCCCCATCTACTCTTGTTTAGCCATGTTCTACCACGTTCACCCTCATCTACCCAAGGTAACCCATGTTCTACTCCGTTTACCCTCATCTACCCTAGGTTAGCCATGTTCTACCACGTTCACCCTCATCTACCCCAGGTAACCCATGTTCTACCCCCGTTTACTCCCATCTACCCTTGGTTAGCCATGTTCTACCACGTTCACCCTCATCTACCCTAGGTAACCCATGTTCTACCACGTTAAACCCCAGGTAACCCATGTTTTTCCACGTTCACGCCATTTTCCTTAGTTTCAAGTCGTGTTACACCTCGTAGGAATGATGGCTTATTACTTATCGAAGCCCAATTAGTCATGGATTAAGAGGCGTATTGAAGAACAAGTCGACAGCCTATAAAGGTCACTTGGATTCTAGAAAGAGCTGAGGGGATCAGAATTCCTATCGTCGACAGGAACTCTGCAATTACGTGGAACATGGACAAATTTTTATTCGTTGTTTTTTACAAGTGTAATAAAAGTTACAAATCTAACTGATGTTGAGCTATCTGCGGAAAACATATATCTTATTAACCAAGCGCGAGGGCCGTACTGGGAGAATATCGGCCCGTGGTCTTGACAGTACGGACCGAGCGAAGCGAGGTCCGTACAAAAAAGACCGAGGGCCGATATTCTTCCAGTACGGTCCCGAGGAAGCTTGATTAATAAGGATTTCTTATACGACTGAAGTTCGAAGGGACACAAGTACGGTATCATTCGGGACCATTCGGGACAATGCCCGGTCCAATACTGAGAGAATATTGACCGGCAATAGAGCATTTTGATTGGTTGATTTTAGTTATTGGCCCTCTGACAGCCCGAGTCTTGTAATAAATTTCCTGATTATACACTTTTGTAATTAGTTCAAAAGCATCATGACAAAAGCCCTTTAATCTTTCATCTGGATAAGTTGCACAGATAGCTGCCAAGTTGGCGCACAAACAAAAAAAAAAATTCAGTGTACGCTCGTCTCAATTCGGGCTAACATAATAAGTGCACTGCTCGATTGGTTTTTCCGCTACGATGCCTATATCGCCTGCGTTCGGTTCATTTACAACCTTAAGAATGACCCCCCGCACCACTTAAACTTGTTTTGAAAATTGGGAAAAGAAGCGTTAAGTAGCGCTTCCAAAGTAGATTGAAAATCCCTTTACATTTTCTTTTATTTTCCTCTGAATGGAAGAGAAGATAAAAGCCACGAGCAACCCTTCTAAAGCTGTACTTTTTTCAGGCTGTTCCTATAGACTAAATGCTATCTTTTTCACCCTGTACATCTCCGTTGCTTCTTTCTCTTCAGCGTAACATCGCTCGTTTATCATTTTATCTTGTAAAAAGTTCTTGAAGTAAAAATTTGCCTTGAGTGTAATAAGTTTCAGGTTTTGATGGACATTATAAGGGACTAGAAATTTGATTGATTACGCACTTACAAAAGCATTGATTAATTTTTTTTTTCAGGGGAAAAGATGCCTAACTAAAGTGCATTTCGCAAAAGTTTAGATAAGAAACCTCGGGAACTGTGACGGGGTTCTTAACGATAACAAAACACCCACTTCGAGCATTTATGCAATTTGTTTACCCAAGAGAGAAACGCCCCTGGTATCACGACTAAGTAAAGTTACAAAGTAAAGTAATGCAAGTTTTTATTAACTGTTTCTAACTGAAGTCAATGGAAGAAGTCTTGGAGTGATATCTGTTTGGAAAAATCCAATCACCTTTTCGGGTATGACCTAACACAACAAAACTATTTAACTACGGGTCATTCTCAGGCGGTACTATATGTTCTGGTAAAATTTTTGTAATTGTTAAAAAAAAACCCATGTATTTACATGCTTATTGAACAACAAATCGACGGCTTACTAGTACAATATTTTGCGAAACGAAACGAAACGAAACCAGGCGAGATGTGGCCTATGGTATTTCGAGGACTGGACTGGACTGGACTAGACTAGTAAAACGCGGACTAGTAAAACGCGGACTTAACAACAACAAAAAAAAGTTTCATACGAAGGCGATCACAAGACGTAATGGCGAGCCAATTCAGTGAGTGACAATCCTTGTTTGACCTTTAAGCTACAAATGGGTTTGACATGCGCCAGATACAAACGATTTCATAAGTTTAGGCTAACAAAGAAAGAATTTAACAAATACATTTGTTTCCTTTATAACTCACTCGCTATCAAATTGTTAAGTTCAAGGAGGATATTCCCGTAATTAAAACCGTAATTGTAGCCCTAAATCATTCAGGTTCTTCAAATTAAAGAGAAAACTTCCGCCGAAACATTTTTATTTGTAAAGGTAGTTAAAAGGCTTCCGAACAAATTTTCAAACATTTTTTTGAAAAGTAACTGTCACGATGTGACACCTGTCAATTGAAGAGGAAAGAAGCATACGCTTTTGAAGAAACAGCAGTACTGGTGTGACAAACACGCACGAGTTAACTGATCATGCGACTATTTTCTCGTAAAGAAAAAACAGAGATCTTACGGAAAGTATTTTTTATTTCCAACAACGATTAATCTTCGAAGATTTGCCTCTGTTCCGTTTTAAAATGTCACAGAAAGTCAAATTGTAAGTGAATGCAAGTATGTGTTTTGGAGTTGTCAGTCTGCTTGTTTTTTTTTCTGTAATGGTGTGTGTAAATCGGTGTTTCTTCCACCGAAAAGCTGAAGTCAATGAGACTCTTTCTACCTAGACACAAGGATATTTAATGCGACTTTTATTCATCGAATTCCTGCGTTTCTGCCGTGAAATTTACGACGAAATAAACAATTCTAAATATAAGAGAAAAATCGAGTTTCCAGATGAGAAATTTACGACGAAAGTGTATCTTAAGATTTTCAACTGCTGCTGAATAAAATTCTTTCTTTGCTAGCCTAAACTTATAAAATCGTTTGTACCTGGCGCATGACAAACCCATTTGTAGCTTAAAGGTCAAACAGGGATTGTCACTCACTTAATTGGCTCGCCATTAAGTCTTGTGATCGCCTTCGTATGAAACTGTTTTTTGTTGTTGCTAGGTCCGCGTTTTACTAGTCCGCGTTTTACTAGTCCGCGTTTTACTAGTCCGCGTTTTACTAGTCCACGTTTTACTAGTCCTCATTTTACTTGTCCGCGTTTTACTAGTCCAGTCCAGTCCAGTCCAGTCAGCGAAATACCATATGCCTGCGAGATGTAACAAAATTAAAAAAATAATGCAGATATATTTTCTAATAAGTTAAAGGTGACTTTCACGAGGATTTGGAGTAATCTTCAATCAATGAGAAGGATTTTTATTCATTTTGAAAAGCAGTAAGATAAGAAAAGTTACTATTTTTTTGAAATCAACTATATTTTTACCCTGCGGAGAAAACATGACGCCTTTCATGTCACAAAAATACATTTAACCATTTCAAATCAGTATTTGACCGAGGACTTTTGCCTTGGTTTTATTTCTTAAATCGTATTTAAGTAAATGCGAAATGGACCATTTTCACCCTTCAATAACAATGTCTTTCTATTGAGGTCACACAGATACGTTCCAAAGTCACTATCCGTGGGCAAATACGTTATTTTAAAGAACATCAAAATTCCAAGGGGCAACTATCAGACCGATAAACACTCTCTTGTCTTTATTGTTCACCACTAAATTTTCCTCCTCGCGCCAGTTGAAAAACAGCCAAAACCCACTAAATGCGGATCAATCAAATATGTGTTCATGCGTACAGCCTGTCACAAATGTCATTAATTCGCAACTGTACATTGGCTAAATAATACGTTGTACCTGTCAGAATTGAAAAGTCATTGTTTTACGATCTGCCTAACTTCGCGGCCGTCAAACCATTCCAATTTTTTCACTGATTTTCCGCGGACGGGCACTACGGGCCGATGGTGTCTCTCCACGGATTAACACTGTCGCGTCTCGTGATCAATTCAAACCAGTACGAATCGGATAAAATTTAGTGGTGAACTTTAATTCCCCACAGCGGGAAGTAACGATGTTGCCATTCTCGTTTCACACGATAGGTTTTAATTAAATGCAATATCGAATTAAGAAAGATCTTGGCCATCTCCACCTGCATTAACGTTCAGTATCTTCATTCCCTATCAAAAACAACAACAACAACAATCATTACTTCTACTCTTGTATTTGTCAAGTTAAAAAACAATATTGAAAATAAAAACTGAGAGTATTGGCTATCTGGAGTAACCATAGGGGCTAGCGGAGCCAGGTACTCAGTAGACAACAACATTGAATGAAAATGAATTACTGATCAGCAACAACATTATAACATCAAATACATATTATACAAAATAATTGATATCAAGGCCTACAAAGGTCTACAGAATTTAACAAACTAATAACTAAGAAGATAATTTGGAAAAGACAGAATTACAATCTCAGCTGATATAAATACATATCTCTGATAACAATTCAAAACGAGATCGTATTGCACTGATTATTCCTTAAATTTTGAAAGACTTTTCACACATAGACTTCCATACTGTAGGACCTTTAAATCTTATATTGAACATGCCATGATTTGTTCTCGCTTCAGGTAAAGTTTAAGTACCTGATAGCAATCTTTTTGCGAACTCTTTTCGCGGGAAGGTCCTCAGCTCGAGTAAGCGCATCTTTTAACTTGTTCTTTCCCCTTCCTGAAGACAGGTTTGTGTCAGAAGGAAAAAAAAGGAAACGGCACATGTGACATTTCACAACGTAGGTTTTGAAAGATTATACCGAAGTTCTAAAATCTTTGTTGCACGTTTGTGCATACCTTTGTGCTCTTTCGTCTTTGATACTTGCCTTCTATCAGTTGCTGAAGAAAAGAAGAAATATATCACGTCACAAAAAATCTACTTCCTGCTTCTCATACAACAGAATCATTAGGCAATGATGAAAAAGCAAAACCGACTGGTAGTTGACATGTATGAGTGAAACTTCGAGTGAAACTTCCAGCAAACGTTCCACGTTTGGACACCCTCTATGCGTGACTAGAGTATATACTCAATGAAAAATGAATCTAGTTATTTTTATCTATTCGTATACTTTCTGCCTTTCAACCTCCACATTCTAATGGCAAACTATTCTTCAGCAATAAATTATAACATGAAGTTTCCATCCTCCATAGTTAAATATTATGGATTTTTACCTGAAACTTTTGAAGACATCGGCTTCCCCACTTTCTATAAACAGTGGACAAAAACATCATTTGGTTACATCGTTTGTGCAGATATGGACTTTGAGAACAGCGATGATTAAATCAATGTGATCTCACCTCACAGCAAAGTTGTAAAAGAAATGGTTTCTTCCCCTTTTTTTCCATGGAATTCGTTTTCCGATTTACAGTAATTTTATAATAACAAAGATGCACTGACGTTTCTTGCAGGATATAAAAACGTATAAAAAAGAGATTAGATCTCCCGGAACAGGACACGTATTTTATGGGTGTACCATAACAAAAAAGAATACCTTTTGTTTCTTTTCAGTATCACTCACAATTATCGCGTCTGAAAAAGATTAAGAGATGTGTAACAGTCAAAAGTAAACATCATCTAGAGATCGTGGAGTCAACGATAGATCTTCGCCAGTTTAATGGAGAACACCTTGCTTTGTGACCGTGTGAACATTATTATTGTTCCTTCTATATTTATGTTTAATATGGCTAATTTTAATTGAACAATCCTTCAAATACTAAGGGGAGAAGGAGATCAAGTTCATCAACATTCCTAAGAGTACTTTGCTCAGCATCTGTTGATATATCACCTGAAGGAAAAGGTGACATAGCTAATAAGTGGCATGAAAAAACTGCATCATTGTGAGGTTTATCGCATTACTCCAATCTCTCATTACTCAATAGTTAGATTTTTCGCTAGCTTTTTTCTGAAGTTACAATGTGAGGAAGAGCTTATAAAATTTTGTCATATTTAGACGATGCAGGCGAGCATGCTTTACAACCTTTACCGTGGGGTTTTTAAGTGAGCTATTCATAACCCAAAGAATGTATGATTCTAGGGCACCCCGCACTGAATACGAATATTGGAAAACGCTTGCATAAAATAGGTTCAAAACTTCATCCTGTGATTAAAAAGATATCATATAAGTAACTTAACTGAAGCCATGGAATACACGTGATGCTGAAAATTGTAACTTGCCTTGAATATCACTCGATGAACTTGTCGCGCCTGTACCTGTTCCTGTTGGGGACTCAACTAGAAAAAGAAGCTTCTATAAGTATTCTTTCTTTCTTCAGTTTACTTTTCAAACCCGCATTTTATTTTCAGTTGTGTAACTTGTCTTGAAAATCGCTAGTTGAGCTTGTCTCGCCTTTATTTGTACCTGTTAAGGAATCAATTTAGAAAAAGGAGCGTCAATGAGTTATCTTTCTTCCTCTAGCGAATTTTTAATCCCAGTTGCCGACAAGGGCATTTCACTTTCAGTTCTTCAGGGTATGGTTCCTTTGATTTGAAACATACCTGCATCGTCTGTCACCCTTTAGATGAAAACAGAAAAGGCATATCTATATATTTTCAAATTGCAACGTTTTTCAAACATGTGTATGTATTTTTAATTCACAAGAATGTATGACATTTTTGGGCTCCAGATACTCCCACTTATGCACACCTATATGTACATTTCATTATATCAATTGGTTTAGGCGAGGTCATATTAAAATCCCTTCAAACGAGCAATATCTTTTAAATTGTGTATCTTTACCTTTATCAAGTTCACCCAAAATTTCAGCACACAGGTAACGCCTACTTATGTGGGCAGACGTCGAGCTTGTTGTTCTGATCCAAAACTTATTCGACTTCCCCACGCAACCAACAACTTTGGAGGTGATGAAATGCCTTATAGTGGCATCGGTTATCACTAGGTCGATACCATTTACCCTCATGTGCCTAGCTAAGGAAGGCACATTAAAGGCTACAGCTTCCCCACAGCCACATCGAGAGGGCTTTATTCTATCATTGACAAAGGAAGCCACCTGACAAGCAAGCCAAATGATAATTATGGCTGGTCAAATTTTATAATATCCAAAAAGTAATAATAATAAGAATAATCAATACTTACGTTTGGAACGTTAGAAACAGTAATTAATCCGAAGAAGTTCTTCAACACTCTGTCGATGTCATTGCAAACTTGCTTTGGCAACTGAACAGATGTGGCAATGACATGGGATGCTTCCACGTAACTTGGCAGCACAACTTTTTCAATTTTTTCCTCTACGAGGATGAACAGCTCTGGCAAGCCAACTTCCTCAAGAATCTGCATTAAATTTAATATACAACATATCTTACGTGAGACATGATTAAATAAAAGTCACAATTTAAACAGGATTAATACAAGATTTTCTTTTGACCTGTAATTTTCGGTTATTTCCATTTACTAAGCTTAAGGCTTCCTATTCATGCACTTATTAACTTCGACCTGTTTTAAATGGATTACCCTAATCAGTAAATATGAGAACTGAAGTGTCGGCATATAGAACCGATGTATCCCATCCTAGTGCGGCTATGGGGCATACTATGAATCTCCATGACGAACAAAAATTTATCAACTTTCTTTGTTCCCCAGTTTTACATTAGTAAACTCACCGTTTTGCATACAAAAACCAGGAGGGAGTAGGACACCAAGGCCCTCTGATCTATGACGAACTCTTGATCGTCTGCCATCTCTACCAGACGATCCGTAAAATGGTCAATGTCGCCATCAGTGGCTGTGGACAACTTCTGCCTCATGAATGCAGTGACAACTGCCACACTTGCGCTTGCATCGGTCATGGCATTTTCTAAATGTTGATACCTGTCTCTGTGCCTAGGGTAGATGAGGGTGAATGTTGTAGAACATGGCTAAACAAGGGTAGATGGGGGTAAACGGGATAAAACATGGGTTACCTAGGGTAGATGAAGGTAAACGTGGTAGAACATGGCTAAACAAGGGTAGATGGGGGTAGGACATGGGTTACCTAGTGTAGATGAGAGTGAACCTGGTAGAACATGGCTAAACAAGGGTAGATGGGGGTAAACGGGGTAGAACATGGGTTACCTAGGTTAGATGAGAGTGAATGTGGTAGAACATGGCTAAACAAGGGTAGATGGGGGTACACGGGGTAGGACATGGGTTACTTAGTGTAGATGAGGGTGAACGTGGTAGAACATGGGTAAACCAGGGTAGATGAGGGTAAACGGGATAGAACATGGGTTACCTAGGGTAGATGAGGGTGAACGTGGTAGAACATGGCTAAACAAAGGTAGATGGGGGTAAACGGGATAGAACATGGGTTACCTAGGGTAGATGAGGGTAAACGTGGTAGAACATGGCTAAACAAGGGTAGATGGGGGTAAACAAGGTAGAATATGGATTACCTAGGTTAGATGAGGGCGAACGTGGTAGAACATGGCTAAACAAGGGTAGATGGGGGTACACGGGGTAGAACATAGGTTACCTAGTGTATATGAGGGTGACCGTGTTAGAGCATGGCTACACACGGGTAGATGGGGGTAAACGGGGTAGAACATGGGTTACCTAGTGTAAATGAGGGTGAAAGTGGTAGAACATGGCTAAACAAGGGTAGATGTGGGTAAACGGGATAGAACATGGGTTACCTAGGGTTGATGAGGGTGAACGTGGTAGAATATGGCTAAACAAAGGTAGATGGAGGTAAACGGGATAGAACATGGGTTACCTAGGGTAGATGAGGGTGAACGTGGTAGAACATGGCTAAACAAGGGTAGATGGGTGTAAACAAGGTAGAACATGGGTTACCTAGGTTAGATGAGGGTCAACGTGGTAGAGTATGGGGGTTAGGGTTTATGGGGGTTAGGGTTTATGGGGGTTAGGGGTTAGGGTTTATGGGGGTTAGGAGATGGGGGGTAAACGGGGTAGAACATGGGTTACCTAGTGCATATGACGGTGAGCGTGGTAGAACATGGTACACACGGGTAGATGGGGGTAAACGGGGTAGAACATGGGTTACCTACTGTATATGAGGATGAACGTGGTAGAACATGGCTAAACAAGGGTAGATGGGTAGATGGGGGTAAACGTGGGAGACCATGGGTTACCTAGAGTAGATGGGGGTGAACGAGGTAGAACATGGCTAACCAAAGGTAGATGGGGGTTAACGTGGTACAAGATGGGTTACCTAGAGTAGATGAGGGTGAACGTGGTAGAATATGGCTAAACAAGGGTAGATGAGAGCAAACGAGGTAAAACATGGGTTACCTAGGGTAGATGAGGGTGAACGTGGTAGGACATAGCCAAACACGGGTATATGGGGGTAAACGCGGTAGAATATGGGTTACCTGGGGTAGATGAGGGTGACCGTGGTAGAACATGGCTAAACAAAGGTAGGTGGGGGTAAACGTGGTAGAATATGAGTTACCTAGAGTAGATGAGGATGAACGTAGTAGAATATGGCTAAACAAGGGTAGATGGGGATAAACAAGGTAGAACATGGGTTACCTAGGTTAGATGAGGGTGAACGTGGTAGAATATGGCTAAATAAGGGTAAATGGGGGTAAACGGGGTAGACCATGGGTTACCTAGTGCATATGACGGTGAGCGTGGTAGAACATGGCTACACACGGGTAGATGGAGGTAAACGGGGTACAACATGGGTTACCTAGTGTATATGAGGGTGAACGTGGTAGAACATGGCTAAACAAGGGTAGATGGGGGTAAACGTGGGAGAACATGGGTTACCTATAGTAGATGGGGGTGAACGTGGTAGAACATGGCTAAACAAAGGTAGATGGGGGTAAACGTGGTAGAATATGGGTTCCTAGAGTAGATGAGGGTGAACTTGGTAGAATATGGCTAACCAAGGGTAGATGAGAGCAAACGAGAAGAAACATGGGTTACCTAGGGTAGATGAGGGTGAACGTGGTAGCTAAACAAGGTTATATGGGGGTAAACGCGGTAGAATATGGGTTACCTAGGGTAGATGAGAGTGAACGTGGTAGAACATGGGTAAACAAAGGTAGGTGGGGGTAAACGTGGTAGAATATGAGTTACCTAGAGTAGATGAGGATGAACGTGGTAGAATATGGCTAAACAAGGGTAGATGAGGGCAAGCGAGGTAAAAGATGGGTTACCTAGGGTAGATGAGGGTAACCATGGTAGAACATGGCCAAGTAAGGGTAGATGGGGGTAAACTGGGTAGAACATGAATTGCCTAGGGTAGATGAGGGTGAACGTAGTAGAACATGGCTAAACAAGGGTAGATGAGGGTAAACGGGGTAGGATATGGGTTACCTAGGGTAGATGAGGGTGAACGTGGTAGAACATGGCTAAACAAGGGTAGATGGGGGTAAACGGGGTAGGACATGGGTTACCTAGTATAGATGAGAGTGAACGTGGTAGAACATGGCTACACAAGGGTGGATGGGGGTGAACGGGGTAGGACATGGGTTACCTAGTGTAGATGAGGGTAAACGTGGTAGAACATGCCTACACAAGAGTTGATGGAGATAAACGTGGTAGAACATGGGTTACCTAGGGTAGATGAGGGTAAACGTGGTAGAACATGGCTAAACAAGGATAGATGGGGGTAAACGGGGCAGAATATGGGTTACCTAGGGTAGACGAAGGTTAACGTGGTAGAAAATGGCTAAACAAGGGTAGATGGGGGTAAACGGGGTAGAACATGGGTTAACTAGGGTAGATGAGGGTGAACGTGCTAGAACATGGGTTAACTAGGGCAGATGAGGATGAACGTGGTATATCATGGCTAAACAAGGGTAGATGGGGGTAAACGTGGTAGAACATTGGTTAACTAGGTTAGATGAAGGGGAACGCAGTAAAACATGGCTAAACCAGGGTAGATGGGGTAAACATGGGTTACGTAGGGTAGATGAGCATGAACGTGGTAGAAGATGGCTAAACCAGGGTAGATGGGGGTAAACGGGGTAGAACATGGGTTACCTGGTATAGATGAGGGTGAACGTGGTAGAATATGGCTAAGCAAGGGTAGATGGGGGTAAACGGGTTAGAACATGGGTTACCTAGTGTAGATGAGGGTGAAAGTGGTAGAGCATGACTACACAAGGGTGGATGGGAGTGAACGGGGTAGAAGATGGGTTACCTAGTGTAGATGAGGGTGAACGTGGTAGAACATGGCTACACAAGAGTTGATGGGGGTAAACGTGGTAGAACATGGGTTACCCTGGGTAGATGAGGGTGAACGTGGTAGAACATGGCTAAACAAGGATAGATGGGGGTAAATGGGGTAGAATATGGGTGACCTAGGGTAGACGAGGGTGAACGTGGTAGAACATGGCTAAACAAGGGTAGATGGGGGTAAACGGGGTAGAACATGGGTTACCTAGGGTAGATGAGGGTGAACGTGCTAGAACATGGGTTAACTAGGGCAGATGAGGGTAAACGTGGTAGATCATGGCTAAACAAGGGTAGATGGAGGTAAACGTGGTAGAACATGTTTTAACTAGGGTTGATGAAGGTGAACGCAGTAAAACATTGCTAAACAAGGGAAGATGGGGGTAAACGTGGTAGAACATTGGTTACGTAGGGTAGATGAGGGTAAACGTGGTAGAATATGGCTAAACCAGGGTAGATGGGGTAAACGGGGTAGAGCATAGGTTACCTAGGGTAGATGAGGGTGAACGTGGTAGAATATGGCTAAGCAAGGGTAGATGGGGGTAAACGGGGTAGAACCTGGGTTACCTAGTGTAGATGAGGGTGAACGTGGTAGAACATGGCTACACAAGGGTGGATGGGGGTGAACGGAGTAGAAGATGGATTACCTAGTGTAGATGAGGGTGAACGTGGTAGAACATGGCTACACAAGGGTTGATGGGGGTAAACGTGGTAGAACATGGGTTACCTAGGGTAGATGAGGGTGAACGTGTTAGAACATGTGTTAACTAGGGTAGATGAAGGTGAACGCAGTAAAAGATGGCTAAACAAGGGTAGATGGGGGTAAACGTGTTAGAACATGGGTTACCTAGGGTAGATCAGGGTAAACGGGGTAGAACATGGCTAAGCAAGGGTAGATGGGGGTAAACGGTGTAGGACATGGGTTACCTAGTGTAGATGAGGGTAAACGTGGTAGAACACGGCTACACAAGAGTTGATGGGGCTAAACTTGGTAGAACATGGGTTAACTAGGGTAGATGAGGGTGAACGTGGTAGAACATGGCTAAACAAGGATAGATGGGGGTAAATGGGGTAGAACATTGGTTACCAAGGGTAGACGAGGGTGAACGTGGTAGAACATGGCTAAACAAGGGTAGATGGGGGTAAACGGGATAGAACATGGGTTAACTAGGGTAGATGAAATTGAAGGCAGTAAAACATGGCTAAACAAGGGTAGATGAGGGTGAACGTGGTAGAACATGGCTAAACCAGGGTAGATGGGGGTAAACGGGGTAGAACATAGGTTACCTAGGGTAGATGAGGGTGAACGTGGTAGAATTTGGCTAAGCAAGGGTAGATGGGGGTGAACGGGGTAGAACATGGGTTACCTAGGGAAGATGAGGCTGAACGTGCTAGAACATGGGTTAAGTAGGGCAGATGAGGGTGAACGTGGTAGATCATGGCTAAACAAGGGTAGATCGGGTTAAATGTGGTAGAACATGGGTTAACTAGGGTAGATGAAATTGAAGGCAGTAAAACATGGCTAAACAAGGGTAGATTGGGGTAAACGTGGTAGAACATGGGTTACGTAGGGTAGATGAGGGTGAACGTGGTAGAACATGGCTAAACCAGGGTAGATGGGGGTCAACGGGGTAGAACATAGGTTACCTAGGGTAGATGAGGGTGAACGTGGTAGAATTTGGCTAAGCAAGGGTAGATGGGGGTAAACGGGGTAGAACCTGGGTTACCTAGGGAAGATGAGGGTGAACGTGGTAGAACATGGCTAAACAAGGGTAGATGGGGGTAAACGTGGTAGAACATGGCTAAACAAGGGTAGATGGGGGTAAACGTGGTAGAACATGGGTTAACTAGGGTAGATGAGGGTGAACGTGGTAGAACATGGCGAAACAAGGGTAGATGGGGGTAGATGGGGGTAAACGTGGTAGAACATGGGTTACCTAGGGTAAGATGAGGGTGAACGTGGTAGAATATGGCTAAACAAGGGTAGATGGGGGTAAACGTGGTAGAACATGGGTTAACTAGGGTAGATGAGGGTGAACGTGGTAGAATATGGCTAAACAAGGGTAGATGGGGGTAAACGTGGTAGAACATGGGTTAACTAGGGTAGATGAGGGTGAACGTGGTAGAACATGGGTTACCTAGGGCAGATGATGGTAAACGTGGTAGAACATGGGTTACCTAGATGTTTGGTTTTTGTCTAGTCTCAGGCGTACCTCTATACGCACCTAACTTATCGGTCCCTCGATCACTTGACGGGTTAGTCCAAAAATGTGTATTTTTGAAAATTCAGTGTCGTTCAGATGTTGAAAGACAGACAGTTAGCGGCACTAGTGCTACCTATGACTTTTAGTGATCAGGACGATATTTAATGAACGTGTAAAAATGACTAGTCTAGAGTCTTGCTTGTCTTTGGATTTAAAATAGGATTCCCATTCAAGAACAACCTGATGAATAGTCTAAAAGACTTCTGGTCAGAGACTTTCTCGCAAGTCCGACAATGTGTTCGTCTTCATCAGCTTCTTGGTTTTTCTTCATTTCCTTTCACAGTGCACAACCCTTCTTCTTTAAGTAATAAGTGTTTGAGAGCGATCCTCGCAACAATGAACACTACTTATGAAGTAGTGAAAATAAGGCCTGAAACAAATTCAGGCCCGCACGATTTAAACCCATGACCTCTGCGATACCGTTGCAGTGCTCTGCCAACTGAGCTAGCAAGCCAACTGGGAGCTGGTCGTTATGTTGTGGGGGGGGGGGGGGGGAACAGGGGGTCAGAGTCTCCGGCTTTCCGTGCCACGCTCTCCCGTACATGTGTGCCCCCTTGCCTCCTGACTCCCGCTCTCCATTGTATTGCTCCCGTCTTCAAGTTAAGAGGATCAGAAACCCAGGTTTATCTTTCAAACAGAGCTAAAAGTTATTATTCTTGTTCATTTCGGCTGGCCTTTGTTTTGGCTGGGGATCATTAGTTCCCGATGAAAGCTACCACTGGTCAATTTTCTTACTAAACTAAGTTTCACTAACTGGGTTATTACAGTTTGATCGTCGCTTCTGACATCTCGTCATAGAGACGAAAGTCTCAGCTCACTATTTGATGTAATAGCTATTGCCAATTCCAAATCAAATGAAAAAATCAAGAGGTAGACGTAACGTTTAGAGTTTGCTTCTTCTGTATTCGTGCTTACTTTCCCTTTTTGACGTAAGTAGGACTAAGTATTCGTAGTTATTACATCAATTGTTGAACCATTTGCATTTTGAGCGTTCAGTTTCACTGACACGTGAAGCATGATTGAACAGTCTTGTTCGACCGATTATTAGATTTGTTCGATGGGTTGAAATCGTCTTTTAACCTTTGCGGTTAGAAAAAGTCTTCCATGCGCCGGGGAGGCCGCACTGACCTCTTCCTACTCCAAATTTTTGTTAGAGCCTCTTCTTCCTCCGAGTCAAGATAACATTCTTGATTTTCTTCAGTTTCATTTGTTTCTAAATCACATTCCCCTCGGCAGTCTGAAAGGATCTGGCAAAATCTTTCTTCAGTTAGCTCTAAACGACCGTTGAATAATCGTATCGAATCTTCACCAATTTCACAAATAACGTCACTTTTCTTGCATTTTGCTTGTTCGCTAGATGTTTCGAAGAGAAAACAGCTTTCATCTATTATGACATATGTAGTACCAAAGATATCATTTGCGTCTATCGCACGTGAAATGAAGATAGAGAAAAAGTCGGATTTACATTTGATTGCGTAAATTCTAGCATGCGATGGCTGATACGTCTTGTGATCATACCCAGGCAAGGGTAAGGGCTCTACATCGCTTCTATAGTTAGTACCTGATGGATGCACTGGTGTATCTGCCTCCTTTTCAGATCTCACCGCCTTAAAAAGCTCCTGTGTTGATGTAAGAGCTTGTTCATCGGTGCTGTCGTGTGCATTCACTGAAGTGTACATATAGAAGGGGAGAGTGCCAGCTTTGTCTTTCGTGAAAGAATTTCGCACGGACTGTTACCTGACCCCTTGTCGTAATTCATTTCTGCAATCGTTAAGGCGTTTGATGTCCTCTTTATTCAGGAACGTAGTTGGCTCTCGTGGCACCGGAAGTAAGTCTTCGTACTTGATTGAAAACTGTGATTGTAGCTCATAGTGTTGTTTCTCCCGAGTTGTGCCGTATTTTGACAAGTCTGTAGGGCGACTCAAAATACAAACAAACGAGTAAAAATACTCAGCGATACTACACAACAAAACGTTTAATAAGAGATTTATTATCCAACAGGTCAAATTGTCATTTCAATGCGGGCGAACTTCGCAGATATTTCTGGAGTACAAATATCGCGTGATATTTGTACTCGTCTCGCGCGTTACTTGTACTTTATGAAGCACATTTGGATAATAAATATATCTTATTAGACGTTTTGTTGTGTAGTATCGCTGAGTATTTTTACGAGTTGTACCGTATTCTGACGAGCCCGTAGGGCGAGTCAAAATACAAATAACGAGTAAAAATACTCAGCGATACTACACAACAAAACGTCTAATAAGATATATTTACTATCCAACACGCCAAACTGTTATTTCAGTGCGGGCGAATTTCGCGGATATTAGGGAGCTTAAGCAGGAGAGACTTAGGGGACGACGCCGCCGTCAGATTCCCGACGGCCTGGGTTTGACGTCGTCGCTCTTCCGCCAAATGTTAATTTGTTAAGCACGGATACTGTTTTGCCAAGACGTGGCCATCCTCTGTTCCTGATATACTTTTGTTTCTGCTCCGGATATGGCCAGTTTTAAAGAGTTTCGTCAGACCCTTCTTCTCTACTAAGATGCTGATCTTATTAGTGATGAAGATTTTATAATCCTGTACGTCTCGTTTTCCTCACGAAATCCAGATTTTGCTTATGATTCGCACGATCGCTTTGACTTGGATAACATGAACGACGACGAATGCATAGCCGAATTTAGGTTGAGGAAAGGGATCTTCCAACACTGGTTCAAGTTCTTAGGATTCCACCGTCATTTCAACTTTCGCAGATAAATAATTTCCTAATAAGCTTACTTATGATTTGGGGGGAGGTTTGGTGCTCGTTGCATCCTTCTCCGTGGCCATTTCTGTCTTCCAAAAACTGTCTCAAAAAGGCACAAACTGCTCTTAAACTAAACCAAAAATATAATTGAACATCGATTGAAATCGTGTGAATCATATGGAAAAGTTGAAAAAAACTACAAAAGCCATGAAATCTCATAAATCACTCACATTTCACGACGCCGTCAAATACCCAATACTCACGTCGTCGCCGGAAGGAGGACGTCGTTTGTCGGGGGTATGTCATGCGCAATGGACCTAGTCCCAGTCTCAACTGCGTCTTCAAAAGTACTCCTGCTAAGCTCCCTAATTATTTACGGGGAGTGCGTGACAGAAGTACGCGAAGCGGAACGGAATTGGCGCGTTGTTATGTTGCTGTTTCTATTTTCTTCATTAAATGAAGACGTTTTCTGGTCGTCAAGCTGTTTTTCTTCGTTCGATTCATCTAATGAACTTGGATCTATATTTGCCAGCCATTCTGACTCTTCGTCGTCGGAAATATGATTCAAATTGCCCGCCATTTGTTTTTTTTTTTTGTAACTGCAATCCAATTCTTCGCTTGTGCGATGCGAGAAAACCTGTTTCACCGGTACTCTACAATAGACGAGTACAAATACCGCGTGATATTTGTACTCGTCTATGGCGGTATTTGTACTCGTCTATGGCAGTATTTGTACTCGTCTAGGTGGACATTGTACACGCAGGTTCATTGACTTTATTTCGTAACAGATTAAGGATTTACATGAATATTGATTGAGAAGATGGTAAATAGTTTTTAATTATCTGTACATAATGTTTTGGTTTACCTTTTCATTTCTTTATTTCGGGGAATCTTTTATATAGGTCTACATATCCCCTCTAGATATCCCCTTTTGAGAGATAATGTTGTACTTTTTGATTTTCTTCTCTTGAATAAAGTATCGTATGTTTGGCTGGGGATCATTAGTTCCCGATGAAAGCTACCACTGGTCAATTTTCTTACTAAACTAAGTTTCACTAACTGGGTTATTACAGTTTGATCGTCGCTTCTGACATCTCGTCATAGAGACGAAAGTCTCAGCTCACTATTTGATGTAATAGCTATTGCCAATTCCAAATCAAATGAAAAAATCAAGAGGTAGACGTAACGTTTAGAGTTTGCTTCTTCTGTATTCGTGCTTACTTTCCCTTTTTGACGTAAGTAGGACTAAGTATTCGTAGTTATTACATCAATTGTTGAACCATTTGCATTTTGAGCGTTCAGTTTCACTGCCACGTGAAGCATGATTGAACAGTCTTGTTCGACCGATTATTAGATTTGTTCGATGGGTTGAAATCGTCTTTTAACCTTTGCGGTTAGAAAAAGTCTTCCATGCGCCGGGGAGGCCGCACTGACCTCTTCCTACTCCAAATTATGTAACTGGTAGGCATCCCGTTTTCCTTGGATCCTTGCTTGGTCATCAAAGTAAAACTGAACAAACTTACAGGTATCTAGGTTCGACAATGAAGCGAATCAATTCACTCACAGTGCAACTCAAAGCATTTGGGACGAATGGTGAACGTGCCTTGTCAAACGCATGTAGAGAAGAGTTTCCGGAGGTTGACCATCATAGATGCTTTATCTATCTTCGAAAGAACATCGAAATGAAGACGTCTAGTCCGGGTATCCTTTGAGGGAATCAGAATGAATTCCTGTGTGACATATCATACCACAGAATTGTAGATTCCAATGATGCAGACGATTTTTACATAAAATTTCGCTCTCTGGAAAATGTTTGGAATGACCGCGTAAGGAAAATCACCAACCAAGAACCAGCACTCTATGACTGGTTTGTGGGGAATATCTCTGACACGATCATAACTTCTATGCTCGAACTTTTCCGCCAGAAGGCTGGACGAGGAGACTCGTTGTATGCCATTAATGACAACGAAGCAGAAAACACCTTTAAAGCTGAAGACTGAGTACAAGCGTGTCAGTTTGGTAACCTTCAATTCCAAAAGCCACGAGCTTGTGAAGGAACAGGATGCACTGTTGGAAGGAGCAATTATAGATCAGGGTAAATGCAGACTGACAAATAGTACAGCCACCGCAAGATATCCCCAAAAAGGTGGAGAAAAATGAACCCACCAAGAGGAGGGCTTACACCAACAAGGCCAAGGAGGGTGGCCCAGTGTCGCAAATATCATCTACATTGTCAATATCATATGAACCGTCTGACATTACTGGCATCCCAGAGAGTATGTTGTCTAATCAGTTTGCCAAAGCACGGAGGTTGCTGCAAATGAAAAGAGTTACAGATGGCTTCCAAAACGGCAACACTGTACTGGTAGGATCGGAAACGTCACCAAAACCCCATGTGGTGACAATACAAGAACGGGAAATTCAGTTGCGATGATATGTGTCCAGCTTTCAACCACTCAGCCTCTGTTTTCAGACATTGGCAGCCGCGGAACACAAGGGTAAGCTTCACGGTCTTCTGCAATAGCACAAGAGAAATGCTATGCAGACAAATGTGACCAAAATATTCACATGAGGCCTTGGCAATGCTGGAAAAAAGCCTCACCAAAAGAAGAGAGGTAAAAAGTCTAAGAGGGCAAAAAGCTTTGTAACTGATCATGTGGACAGGCTGCAAAGTACTGCAGATGTCCAACAACCCGTCAAACTAACGATTGTTTGAAGAAATGGACAACATGACGTTCTCTTGTCTTCCTTTCCGATCATCCCCGCGTAACAACTTGCCCAGGATGTGTAGCAGACGGTTCACACGCATGGCAGATGGTGGCCTCTTTCTTCCTCCAGGTGACATCGCTATCACGCACAGTGAGTGTCGTCCCTGGAAAGACAAAACAGGAATTCTGAGAGTAGGGAAGGAACGGGGTGTTTATTTTCATGTAAATTAAACAGGGAAACATCTGCGTGCTGGACTAGTGGCAGATCCAGACTTCTTTCTAGGGCAAAGAGCCCTAAAAGTTCAAAATATTTCTACCTTTCATAAGTCTAAAGAGGAAGTTGGGAGAGGAGCAGGCTTCCCCGGACCCTTCCCATAGATCGGCCACTTTGGACAACCTGAACAGTGCATTTATAAAAGCTTTCAATTCGCAAAGCAATACTATTAGCAGGTAAACACTTAAATTATTTCCCTTTTTTTCAGATGCTCGAGGAGAGTCTCATAAAATTTTCTGGGAAGATCCACAACTGGTCAAAGAAGAAGGCTAGAGTTTGACGGGGTTCCTTTTGTGCTATTGGGGACAGCTGTGTATGACTGTTAACATTGAAAGGACAGGAATACTGCCTTGAAAATGCGTTATAAAAAATAAAAGGAAAAGGTAAAACATGGATACCCTAATAGAGTATGATGGCCAACCTTGTTACACATTTACTTACGTGTGCGTTTATAATGATATCACATGTATATGTACATCTATTTAACAAGTATTCCACGAGCGCGCGTTGGATATGTGATGATAGATAGCCAACGAGGCGCGTAGCGCCGAGTTGGCCACAATCATCTCATATCCAACAAGTACGAGTGGAATAATTGTTTTATGAAAAAAAAACGCCCCCAAGATATTAGACAAATCTTCTCGACTTTATTTTGTAAGAAGAATCCGGATGTTACAATGTACAGATACTAGATTATGGTATATTGGCTCATATACCACAATGACTAAGCCAACAAAAGTCTTGAATTGCATTATCCAATGATTGGCCACAACGAGGCTGACAAGACTGCCCATCGCACAGCCATGGACTTGTTTATAATTTCTTTGCATGGAGGAGATGGAAGAGTCCGCAATCAATAATTCATCCGTTCCCCCGAAAATTTGGAAAAGGTACGTGGACGATAGTTTTTGCATCGTTAGAAAGAACGATGTTTCAGCCTTCCGTGACACTCTAAATTCAATTGACACAAACATCTCGTTTACCATCGAGACCGAATGTAACGGAAAGATCTCCTTTCTCGACACTCTGGTCTCCCGGAGAAATGGAGTCATCATTGCTGATGTTTACAGAAAGCCCACTCATACGGACAGATATTTAGATTTTAATTCCCATGACGACAGACAACACAAGGTCAGCACAGCATCAATCCTCCTGCACAGGGCTCTAAATCTATCCAAGTCCTCCGAGGAAAAAAAGCGTGAACTTAATTACGTCCATGCAGCTTTGGAGTCCAACGGCTATCCATTTAAGTTTATCAAAAACACACAGGCTATAGAAAAACTCGATCCTCGACAACAAATGTATCCCCGGAGGAACTTGTTGGAATGTTTTTCAAGATGGTTGAACCAACCGAGTCACGCAAATCTTTCGCTTCTCTCCCTTACATCAAAGGAGTAACTGAACCTTTGACACGTGTCCTCAAAAAGCATGATGTCACAGTTGTAAACAAACCATTTACCATTCTACAATAACAGTTCCCAGCTCTGAAATTCCGACCTTCGATGGAATCGCAGACCAACATCGTGTATAAATTTCCCTGTGCAAATTGTTCGTGGTGTTATATTGGGGAAACCAGTGGAGCTTTTAATACCCGAAAAAATGAACATTTGAGAAATATCAAAACTGCGGCCAAAGGTTCTAGAATTGCTAATCACGCCTAGTCCAACAACTACGCAATTGATTTTGAAAACGCGTCAATTATTGACAAAGGCACTTTTAGAACCAGAAAAACATTAGAAGCGTGGCATACTAGAGTGACACCTAACGCATATAACAATTCTTCCCCATTACCTGGACAATACAACATTCTTTTTAACAACTATTCATAATCATCTACATTCTAGTTATTTCGCAGTTCATGTCTTTATTCAAATTCTCTCATCGCTTTCTTATCATTCATTTTACCCGTCGAAGACTGTAGTTCGGGCAGTCGAAAGCTCGTAGTTTTTAATCATTTTAGCCAGAGATCGTTTATATAAATCACAGCTATATTCCATCCTGGCTGCGGCCCTTCAATATTTTCACAAAATTTTTCTATCTTTTTTACGTCAGAAGTCCATCCTCGCCTTTTTTTTGAGTTTCATATGGGGCTATAGGCCTCCCCTACCCTGTCACCTTGAAAATTAAGTTTCCCGGGAGACCACGTCTCCGATCACGTAAATGACATCTTCGATTGCCTTGTTGCTAGCATGGTTGTCCTAATACTGTAGTGGTCATCACACCTGACTACTAACAGGGGGAGGTGGGTTCAAATCCCGCCCGGGGCAAATTTTCTTTTAAAACATTTATTCTATTTAAGTATGATTACTTGGGGTGTATAGGGTCAGGGTTTCCGTCGTATACAGAATTTGTTTAATTGAAATTAGCCTGTATCCATAATTAAAAAAGTGTCTTTATTGTTCAAAAGATAAAATTACATATCTTACGTTACATTAAAAAAGGATACGTATGATGCACTTCATATATACATTGTATCTGATTTATCATCACGGGTTTATTACGAATCAACTTAACGGCCTGCTCCCAGTTGGCTTGTTAGCTTAATTGGTAGAGCGCTGCACTAGTATCGCAGAGGTCAGTGGTTCGAATCCCGTATAGGCCTGATTTTTTTCAGGTCTGATTTTCGCTATCGCATAAATAGCGCTATCTACTGCGAGGATCGTGCATCATACGTATCTAATACCGCAGTTCAAAATATATGAACTTCATGTATACACTGTATCTTAAAAAAGGATGTAAATAAGCTTAGGCGTATCTCTAAATAAGATAAGGATATACGTAGAAACAAATACGAAAATCTAATACAAGAAGTACACTTTTACAAAGCTATATTGTACTTAAAAAATGTATTCTTAAAACGGTTCGTGCGAATGGTGGGTATTACAGGGGATTTATTTCTTAAATTATATCTCGTAATCTTGGTTTCAGGGAAGTACGCTCTGAGAGGGTGGCTAGGGATCATAGAAACCTTGCTACAGATTTTGTGATCTTGCACCTTAAGTAAGTCACCTATCACTAATTTCTTAGATATGTAACTACGTTTAAAACAACGATCTAAAAACTGCTGGGCTATAGTTACCTCTGACTCAGGGGCCCCATACACAGATAGAGCATAAGTAATATTAGGAATATTAATGGAATTAAATAAAACATCGACTTCTGCTTGGCTACATCCTTCTTTGCGGAGGCATCTGATAAGGTATAAACATTTATTAGCTTTACCTAACTTTTCTTTTAGGTGAGTACTGAATTTGCAGTTCGCTGAAACGTGAGGCCTAGAATGGTTAATGTACTAGTCTGAGGTATGCCAAAAATACTTTTGTAGGCCTCAGCAGTGCGACCTTTTTTATACATAATAAGCTCTTTACATTTAGTAGAATTTGAAGTCATTCTATTTTGGCCTGGCCACTGTAAAAACTGACTTATTAAGTCTACAGAGTGATCTATATCATAATATACCGGAGCAATAATCGTACAGTCATCGGCGTATTTGAAACCAAGTGTCTCGTTCCCTAATTTAATTTCCAGATCGTTAAGAAATATTGGATCCTCCTTTGTCATCCGCTAAGTTGACTTCGGACGTGTATCTTTAATAGATCCTTAGTTGGATAGATCAGTCTCATACGGGGTTATAGGCTTCCCCTACCCTGTCACCTTGAAAATTAAGTTTCCCGGGAGACCACGTCTTCGATCACGTAAATGACATCTTCGATTGCCGTGTTGCCAGCATGGTTGTCCTGATAGTGTAGTGGTCATCACAACTGACTACTAACAGGGGACGTGGGTTCAAATCCCGCTCGGGGCAAATTTTCTTTTCAAACATTTATTCTATTTAAGTATGATTACTTGGGGTGTACAGGGTCAGGGTTTCCCTCGTATACAGTATATATATATATATAGCTCTTTGGCATACAAAGCTTTGCTTTCATGTCCAAATTGAGCACTCTATCTACGATGAGTCATTGCCGTTGCAATTGCGCATGCTCGCTGGTTTACTCTAGTTTGAGCACTCTGGCATGGCTTAGACGATACCACAAAGGTTGGGTCGTTTGGGGTGACCGTCTCGGTTCTCCCCCATCCTAGCATTAGCACTGCACTGATGAGGCCCAGAAGGCCGAAACAGTACTGTCTGCAGTTAGTTATATATGCATAGCTCACTACGCTTTCCCAGTTTGAGCACTCTGGCATGGCTTAGACGATACCACAAATGTGGGATCATTCGGGGTAACTATATCGATCCTCCCCTATCCTGCACTGATGAGGGCCAGAAGGCCGAAACAGTACTGTCTGCAGTTAGATCATGGGGCAGGAATAAAGAGATATAAAATCCGCCAGTCAACGAAAAAAGCTGGACTGTCCACTGTGAGAGATAGTGACACTGTTTCTCGAATTTAAGGCAAGACATTATTATTACTATAATTAATATAATTATTGTGACTAATATTATTTTTTTTTAAATTCTTTTTAATATTATTATTGGTAGGCGTTGGCAGGGAATCATAATCTAATAAACTGAATCCCTCCTGTTAAAAACAACCTATATATATAGACCCCTAGGTCATAAAGATGTATATTTCCACATATTGAGACAGAAAAAAAATACAGAGTGGAGAAGGAAAGATGCGTCGAAGAAGATACGAGCTATATTGAAGAAGTGCTTCTGTGGACAAAAATGGTCAATGATCATCAAAGGCACGCAATGGGAAAGGTAAGATTACGTATTGAACAGTCTTTAATTACCAATTAAGCTGAGATCTTATCTTAATGGTTACTTATCTATATATTCGTTATTGTGACTGCAGGTGGCAAGCTTTCATGCTTTCATCAACCAATAGATGAACATCTATAGAGGAAAATCAACGACCTGGTGGCTTAGGGTGTAAGAAATGTCCCCGAAATGAGCCTCCATATAAATTATTACATTAGACATGAGCTATTTTAAGGGTGTTCTGTTCCAGATAAAGATAACCGAAGATTCTTCCTCACAAAAAGGAGCGATTAGGACACGTACGTACGCCGCAACAGCAAGACAACAATTTTCCTTTATCGACCACGAAAATGTAGAGGCTGCAGTTGAACAGTGGGCATTAAAAAATTCACTGTTGTGTTCACTGTTGGTGCGAGAAATGGCAAGTCCACTAATGAAGAGTTCATGGAGAATGACACAAACTTGTCCTGAAAATCAGACAACCCAATGGAATCAACCTGACCTCGACCAGTTGGTTGACGAATTCCTTAATGATTCTAATCTTGAAATCACCGCAGAGGAAATGGATGAACACACCCGATGTATTTATCGTGGGTTACGAAACCCTTTCTTTGGGGTGTTACATGGGATGTTGGGTACTATTACTTCATTCACAATGAATATATGAAATTCATCTGAACTGCGGTTAAAGAAACGTATTTGTGCACGATCCTCGCAGCAAAGAGCACTATTTAGGCAATGGTGAAAATCAGACCTGAAAAATTCAGGCCTGTACAGGATTTGAACCACTGACCTCTGAGCTACTAGTGCAGCGCTCTACCAATTGAGCTAACAAGCCAACTGGGAGCAAGTCATCAAATTAGTCCGAAATAAACCCGTAGGATGATAAATTACTTCATTAGCGGTAGGCTATATATTCGAGCTGTTGTCATTTATATTAATTCACCTCTTACGACCGTCCCTAAGCCCTCAAAATTATGTCTGATGTCGAAGAAGTTATTCCAGTGAACACAGATTATCTTAGCAGTGACGATTCATTGCCTTCGCTTCCCAAGCAACCTCCTAGCTTTTCTCAATCTCTTGCAGCTTCAGGACCGAACCAGCCTCCAAAACCCAGTGACATTGCATCCGCGTTCTCTTTATTTAAATGTTATTTCGACAAGAAGTTGGGCGCCTTGAAGCGTGATATTCAAGAAGAGTCGCACAGTAATACTGTCTCTGTAGCAAAAAAGCTCAAAGAAGAATCCCAGATCGTGTTCAAGTTCGAAGGTAACAGGAAGCAATTTCAATTCAACTTCGACCTTGCAGAGAAGGTGAAAACGGCATCAGTTGCCCTTGCGAAGCGAAAATTAGAACTTGTTAAAACTCACCTGGAAAAACTAGACGCTGACATCAAGAAGCGGAACAAACTTATCAGACTAGCAAACAAGTCCGCTGCCAGTTGGGATTTGGTGAATGAGTATCTATCAGACGATTTGACTAAAGGGTCAGAGGAAGACCAGAGCCGAAGAGAGAGCTCTTCGCAAATGCATTCAACGGCAACAGAAAGCGAAACCACCTAAGCAAGGTTATTCACACCTCCTACTATCTACTGCAATCATCCCGTTTGCTGGCCAACATTCATCATCCTCCAGGCCTATTCCTCGTGCTTTTGGCGCTTTCAGAAAACCAAGACCAAGTGATATTTGTTTTGCCTGCGGCCAGCAATGTCATTGGAGGTCTCACTGTCAAGTTAATCTTCAAGCCAGATCTTCAAGCTCCGTCCCCTCCTTTCTTAGTTCTTCTGGTTTTTCCAGCATTGGAGGTAAATAGGACCCCAGAATTGAAAACTTATTCTCCAAGGTTAGCCTGAGCGACTCGCTTTGATTAATTTATTAGATATGTACCCTTCCAATTTGGAGTGTTTCAGGGAAAGGGAATCTAGTTTAGTTATTAGTCAATTTCGATTATGATCGCAATCTGTTTGTACTTGTTTGGTTGGGTTTACACTGGGACTTACTTACCGGATCTATTTCTGTTACTGATAGACGCATTTCCAAATTTATTGATCTCACTAACAAATTTCTTCTATCCCCACCTTATGTTTCGGCCCGGGATTGCGCCGTTATCGCAGGCCATGTTATGTCCATGTCGCCAGTTTTGGGTAATTAAACCCGTTTTCTTTACAAGATTATAGAATCCAGGCGTAGTTTGGATTCCCGTTTCAATATTGGGCTTCATAATGATTGTTTCCGAAATATTCTTCTGGAAAAGGAATATCATAAGTCTTTTAAATTTGAGAGCTATTTTGCCTTATAATGCTCCTCTTTTGATTAGCTTCAAGGACACTAGCAATATGGCCTGTGCGGTTTTTTTCGTGGGCACTAATGAAGTGTGTTATTGTATGTGGACTGCTTGTGAAGCAGCTAAGAGCTCTACCTGAAGGTAAAGCAAAGCCTCGGTTCGGGGTAAACGTGTAAAATGGCATTCTGACAGCCAAGGGGCTATTCGTATTGTGGAGATAGGGAGTCCTAGTACAGAATTGCATTCTATTGCCCTTGATATTTTTTATTTTTGTCGAACTTACAATATTACACTTATTCCCCAGTGGGTTCCCAGGGAACTTCATGTTTGTGATGATGCGATAAGCCATATTATAGATTTCGATGACTGGTATACAACCCCAGAGTTCTTCACATACTTGAACTACCTTTGGGGCCCAGATAAAGTCGACAGGTTTGCGAATGCTGCCAATGCTCATCTCGCCAGATTCAATTCAAGGTTTTGCGTACCCGGCACTGAAGCTGTAGACGCATTTTCAATCTCATGGCATGGAGAGAATAGTCGGCTAGTCCCTCCCGTCCACTGTATTACTAGGGTGGTTCTGCATCTCCTTATATGTGGTGCGGTTGGGACTTTATAGTCGTCCCTTATTGGTCGTCTGATGCGTTTTGGCCTTTCTTGTTTGTAAGTGCAGTTCAATGCCAACCGTACGTTCTTGCACACATTAATTTTCCCGACCCCTCAGGGATTTTTGCCCTTGGATGCTATAAAGAATCACTCATTGGTTCAGACAGGTTTAACAGCGTGGTCCTGGCAGTCAGAATTGGCGCCAAGGGGCCTTAGTTTTTTTCACGCCAAGTGGCTTTAGTTCATTTTTTCCTGTTTCGCATGAAACTGGCATGCCGAGTGGCTTATTTATCCTTGTTTTTGAGTTGGCCCATACCGCCTTGAGTGGTTTGCACCTAGTCAGTGGTGTATGTTAGAATTTTGCTATGTATTTTTCTTCTCATCCTTGTAGAAGTTCTCAGAGATGCCTTGCAGCCTAATTCTCAAAAGTTTGAAGACAAGTGACTCCGGGGGCTGGTTCAAGATCTTCCTACAGTTCTTCTCGAATCCAAAGCCGACAGTACCGCGAGAAAGTATAAAAGAGGTTCCGATACTTGAAGAAAATGGGCTCCTTAGTTTAAGGAAATTGTGATATTCCCTGCTTCTAGTGTATACGTTTCATTGCTTTTGTTTTTTTTTTTTCATAGCTTGATTCAGGAATGCGCTTCTAGCAGTACTATTGACGAAGTCCATTATGGACTCAAGTGGGTGCATGATTTGTCAGGTCTACCCGACCCCTGTAATTCCTCGTTGGTTTTACCTTTAATAGAATGTGCTAAGAGGCTTCTCAGAGTTCCTGTTAAAAAGAAAGAGCCAGTGACCCCCGAGGCCATTCAGCTTTTAGTTGCTAAGTGTGGGTCTTCTTCCGCTAGTTTGTATGACTTACGAGTGCTTGCTTTGTGTGTTTTAGGTTATGCGGGGTTCTTTCGCTTCAACAAGTTGGTTCAGTTGCGCAGGTGGGATTTTCAATTTGAAGATTCTTTATACGAGAATCTTTCTTCATCGAAGACTGATATTTGCAGAGACGGAGCTTGGGTTATTATCGCTAAAACTTTGAAGCATACGTGTCCTTATTTATCGGTTCAACAATATTTTGTGGCCGCTTCTTTTTCAGCAGACAGCAAAGAGTTCATTTTTCTCCCGCTCGTTTTCCTTCGGGCTGCTGGAGCTTATTAATTTCGTGGCTTCGTTACTTTGTCTTAAACTAGAGCGGTCTAGATAGACTACGGTCTACATAACCTTAGAGCTGGAGGTGCCTCCGCTGCTGCTAATACGCAGTGCCTGACAGATTGTTTAAAAGACAGGGCCATTGGAAAACAAACAAGGCAAACGACGGCTACATTAAGGATAATGTTCAATCATTGTTGTCAGTTTCGTTGTCACTGGGTATTTAATTTTCCATTTTTCCCATTCTTTTAGTTCGCATACGGCTCGTGTTGACACACTCCAATTGTGGTTACTTATTGAATGATAAATGTTCTATATTTGTTTGAGCGTGGTAGCGAATTAGAATATAATGCTAGTTCCTCTTCCAGCTCTGTAAATAAGGAAAACGAAAGAGATCAAGCAAATCCCCTAGAAGCGCAAAAAGTATGCCGAAAGATTACAACTGATTCGGGACAAAACATATCTGATACAGGACACCGCAGTGATAACTTGAATACGAATTTTGCTAGACAGTATTATACTGAATATGCAAGAAAACATGGCAAATGAAAAAGACATACCACTAGAGCCAGAAGAAAGAAGAAAACCAAATCAAAAAGGTAAGAAGGGCTAAGTACTTGCCCTTAACCATGTGAGAGGACAAAACCAAATTTGGTTGAAGAGCTGGCACCAAAGCTGCTACTCGCGTTAAAGAACCCCCAGTAGAACAAGTTTTGTTGTCATCCCCTCGCACCGGCCAAAAACCTCCAGCTCCACAAGATAACACCAACTGGAGTTCTGACTGTCAAACCACTGGTGCTTCCAAAACCAAAATCTCTTTCACAAAGAGAAAATGACAGAAGATTGATGACAAAGCAAGCATGGCGGCTGGTCAGGATTTTTCAATCTCCGCCATCCGTGGACAATTTAGTTACTTATAGTGCGTGTTTTTTCCTTTTTCTACTCTCGCTTTTTGAGTACTTTAATCGCTTGTATTCTTAACTGTCATTTGCTGTAATATGGGAAGGAACAATTGCTCTAAAGGGGCTGCTGAGCCGACCAAAGGTGAAGGTGCGAAAAGCCAAGATGGCGACGCTCGGGGTGACTCTGAGTTTGTCACCCTTGCCTTTGTCAGAGAGATGATGAAGATACAGGAGTCTTTGTTCAAGTCGATGTTTGAATCTCTGGTGACCTCTCTTACGAACTGTGTAGATATTCTTACCGATACAGTTGCTGGCCTAAAAGCAAACTTAAATTCCTGCCAAAACCAAGCTAATGATCTGAAGAAGAGCGTCGAGTTCCCACAAGGTTAAGTGAAAGACTTGAAACTTGTCGCTTCGAAATTTTCCGAGGCCGAGAAAGAGATAAGTCTGGTAAGAAACTCTATCACTTTACATTAGAATAAATTGGAGGCTCTGGAGAACCACAGCAGGAGAAATAACATAAGAGTGAATGGTATACCTGAGTCAGTTGAAAGAGAAACCTGGGAGTCAATCAAATCCAAAGTGAAGGATGTCATTAATGATAAACTTGGTATTGCTGCGGACATCGAGCGAGCACATTGTGTTGAAAGAAAAACAAGACAACAATTTGGCAATAGTGAGTGAACCGGAACAGCCACCTCGTCCACGTACGATCGTCTGTTGGCTATGGAATCGGGAACAGAAAGAAGAAATTTTGCGGAAAGCTAGACGTGAAAAACCTGATGGCTTGTTTATCAACAAAGACCTCTCACCAGAAACTTTGGCCAAGCGTATACCTTATGTAGCAGCTCTGAAGGATGCCAAGAAAGCGGGCAAGGTGGCTTATTTTGTGTTAGACCGGTTAGTTATCAGAGATAGATCTAGTACTTAATTCTACTAGGTTTAACTATATACCTTAGTAATCGAGCAACCTAATTTGCGGAGCGTTTGTCTTTTAATGAATTACCATTCTGTCATCTAAATGATGACGAATTTCGCCTAGCCTTGCTTGAGATGCATCACAGCATCATTAATCTTGACCCATATAGCCTATCCTCTCTCCAATTCAATTCCTTGGATAGACGCTACAATAACATAGCTAATTTTTTTTTATTCTGACCCAAATAGGAATTTTTACCCAGAGTCTTTTAATTGCGATTATTATATCGAAGATGAGTTCAACAAGTCACTATTCGATAATGTTAGAAACTGCAATTACTTATCTCTTCTACATTTTAACATACATAGTCTTGTCGGTAATTTGGATAGATTGCTTTCACTTTTGGCCAATGTTCATTTAAAGTTTTCTTGTATTGGTGTATCGGAAACTTGGTTGCAAAATTCTTTTCATAACTGTGATATCCTGGTCACAACTTTGTTCATTCTCCGTGTTTAAACAAAGTAGGCGGCGGTGTTCGTGGTGACTTTTCTCTCACAGGCGAATAGTATGCAGAATCGCTGTTCATTGAAATCTAAAGACCTAATGAAAAAAATACTCTAATCGGAACGATCTATCGTCCTCCTGATCAGAATGTGCAGCATTTTGTCAACAGCATAGATCAGCTCACTTCCAAAATCTCAAGAGAAAACAAGATCTGTTACTTGATGGGCACCTTTAATTTAAACTTATTGTCGTATAATTCTCGCGCGATTACAGGCGAATTTTTTGGCATGATGTTTTCTAGTTTGTTTATTCCACTGATAACAAGGCCAATAGGCCTCACCTCGCACACAATCACCCCAATTGACAATATTTTTACAAACAATATCAGACATTGCCAAGTCTGGTCTTTTTGTAACTGACATCTCTGATCATCTTCCTGTACTTTTGTTGGTTCATTCGGCACAATCCAAGACCTTACCAAATTACCGATGGATGTTGGACCATGAAGTTAACCCTCATAACACTGCCAAATTTAAAAATGAATTGAATAACACTAACTGGATGGATCTACCTAGTTTTAATGATCCTCTCCATGCCTATGTAAGTTTCCTGGAAAAGTTTACCATTTTGTATAACAAATGTTTTCCATTAAAAAAGACAAGAGCTCGACGTCAAGTTATCAAGAAACCTTGGATAACTGCAGGCCTTTTTAAAATCTATAAAGAAAAAGAACATATTGTATAAGTAGTTTCTTAAAAACCCAACGTATGAACGTGAACAGGTCTAAAAGAGATAACATAATTTCTGTTGCTTAATTTCACTTTCTAATGGTAGTAATATGGTGCTCAGTACCCTTCTTGTTTTCTACTTTCCCCTGTAAGACTACTTGCAGAAAGCCTACTGGAGTTATCTGAAAGCAGTCTAAGGGAGCCAAAGTTTTCCTCAAAAATTCACTTTATTCAACCATTTTCAAGAAAGTAACAAGAAGCATGCTGTTCTCAAGGGCATTACTTGAGCCTTTTCTGCATAATGCTCCAGCTATCTTGACTAAAACTAAATAATATTTTGACAGGGCTGAAAAAAAGTATTTTCACAATACAAACAAAATTACCTTGAAGATAAGAGAAGCACACAACTAAATTTCACCATTGCTTTTCACCAATGAATGGCTCAGTGTGATTAATCCTCTTCCCTGACTCTTAACATATTTCAAAACCATCACGTTAGGTTCAAGAGCTTTCAATTTAAAAACACTCTCGTCTGGGAAAATGGTGGCATAATCAACACATTGTCGCAGACCAGCATCCTTCAAACAATTGAAGTAATCCTCTTGAACTTCCTTAACAAATTACACTTGATATATTTATCGACAACTCTTTGAATGATTGTGGTTTTCAGTTTTTCATAAAAAACCTACACTGGTCTCCTAACAAATTTCTTTAGTTTTATTCCATCATGCTACAAAATTGGCCTTATCCGAACTCTTAATGACTGTATCTACAAAATGAACAACACCTTTACCGGCCTTCAAAACGATCTTATGAAACTTTCCGACACTTTAAAACGTAATTATTTTCCTTCGCATATTATTGAAAGAACTTTCAAGCGTATCTTGATGGGTCCTCCTCTCAAAATAGCCGGAACATTGATGACAATGATAGACGTTACTTTAAACTCCCTTTTTTTGGCTATTATTTTAAAATAGCGAACCTCAAACCCCGACAACTCACTAAGCGCTTTTGTAAATCGGACCTAAATATCAAACTAGTTTTCACTTCTTTTAAAATTAAAAACATGTTCAGTGTTAAAGATCGTACTCCTGATGCTCTAAAATCCATGGTAGTTTATCAATTTTCTCATGTTGTGCGGGATGTAATTCCCGTTATATTGGCGAAACTAGTCGCCACTTCTCTACTAGGATAAAGGAGCACACGGAAAGCGATAAAAACTCGCATATTTTTAAGCATTTCAACACATCTCCTTCTTGTAAGAACAAATACTCCCTTTCTTGCCTTAGTATTCTGGATTCTGCTAACAACCCAATTGATTTAAAACTCAAAGAAGCTTTTTATATAAATAAGATCAAACCTGAACTTAACAAACAATTACAGCATCATAACACTTTTCTAGCGTTTTATTTCACACCTTTGATGTTTGCTGTCACGTTGTAATTAGTACCCACTTTTGTATTAAATCATACGGTAAATATTTTATTCATCTACTTGTCTGTTATATAATTAATCACGTTCAGTTACTCATTGATTGAAGATGGCATAGGCATGCTGAAACATGTCTCTCAAAAAAGTTGTCTATTTCTTACAATAATTATCATACTTACTACTACTACGAACTTACAGTGCAGTTTGGAAACGCCCTGGAACTGGGACAGAGAGACTATTCAGAAGGCAAATGGCTGCTATCACACATGTTGCTCGTTTCAGTTTCTCGTTTCGTTGATAGTCGGAATGAAAACTCTGGCGGTCATCAAGCCAGTTAGAATTAAGTTTCAAAAAATGTCAAAGGACATCGTGAAAGCCTATAACATGATAGCGGAGATGGAAAAAGAGTTGAGGCAAATGAGATGTAATGCCGACACCGTATTTAAGGCATGGTATGAAAATGCAGTAGCCCTTGGCTCAGACCTAGGTACGGAGCCGAGCGTCCCAAGAAGGGCCTCTAGACAGCGACACAGAGAGAACACCCCTCATGACGCCCCGGAAGAATATTACCGTCGGACCTTGTTCGTTCCTTTCCTTAATCATATCACGGAAGAGATGTCATCAAGGTAAACATTTTAGATATATAATAAATTGCATTAGCTTTCATTTGCTTTGTCAATTTAAAGTTACACACATTCATGATAAAGCTCCTCTTCATAGTTCAGCTTCTTAATATTTAAATCTTAGCTTAGTAAATTAATAATATAAAATAGCATCCTTGTTTGTTTTCGTTTTATGCACATAAGACGGTGCAAAACAGACCCGTGTTTGTGCTGACTAGTGCGACTGCTTAAATTTTTTGATTTGGTCCTACTCAGAAGACTGCTGTCCAGTTACTTGGCCTTGTACCAAGCATAATCGTCGCACAAGAAAATGCAAACATTGAAGAGATGTCGGAGATGTACGAGTCAGATCT
>NC_142531.1:12515559-12525559 GCF_964205215.1 Stylophora pistillata
AATGGAAGCAAAATTCCATCTTAAAAACAGGCTTGACTAAAATGTCTTCGTAAGTTTCTTGATTGTATTCTCACCTTCTGAAAAGTGCTCTGTATTTGTAGAGGTGGTATTTTCCTGCCGGAAAAAAATAATCTGCCATCACCATAGACTGAAGACCATACTACGTAATAACTTGAGTAGAAAATGCGAAGTTGACTGTGCGGCCCAGTGGGCGGGGGAGGATGGTACCCCCTGATATAAGCTATATAAGTATCACAATGGTTTTTCAGGAGTTTTGTTTCGAAATTGGGTAAGGATTGTGCACTTATTTCTGTAACTGATTTTTGCTTTTATTTTTAATAAAAAAGTTTCTTTTTTAGGATTAGAAATCTCTTAAGAAGTGCACACTTTTCTTACAGTTTAGCCTTCAAAGCAGCTTTGCTCAAGAAGGTTTTGGTTTCACAGCAGCATGCTGTGGTTTGTGTAGATTCATGAGTAATGAGGTGTATCAGTTGATCCATAACCTATTTTATAGGTTAAGTATAAAATCACTTCAATAATAATTACAAAATAATATTTTCCTACCAGGGTTTCTGTCTCGGATGTACCACTCACCAATTGTGACAAATAAATTTGCCGAAACTGAAAACCCTAAAGATAAAAACATCACAAGAAATTAATACCAGAAAATCTCCCAAGGGCAGGTGATTTCTTCACCTCTTTCTAGTGTTACCTGATATCCTCAGTTTGGTATTGAAGTTGAAAGGCACTGGAAGCCACCAAAATATATAAAAAGTAACAGGAATAACACATGCCGGCAGGATTTAATATGTTATTTGTTATTTTTAATGTTTCACCTTGATTGCAAAATGCCTTAGGGCTATCGGATAGGGTGCTATAAAAAATTGTCAATTATTATTATTTATTATTAATTTCATTAAAAGGGATTAATATGCCCTCAGCCATAAAAAGAAGACAAAAATTAGTACTAGCCCACCTTTGAAGTTCTTTTCCAATTATTTCTCCATTTAATAATTTTTTGCCTTGGTGTATTTATATCTGTTACACTGTAGATTTTTGCCATAGGGTTACAATTTACGGCAAAAAACAGGGTGTATGTTCAGAAAAGAAGGTAAACTGAATGACACAGGACTTAAAAGTACCATCATGATCATCTGTGGGGATACATTTAGAGTAATGAAAAGAAATAAAACACCCTGAGAGCTTACACGGTTTGTCTGACTGTGTCTGGTACCCCTTTGTGTGGTCCTACAACCAGAAAAGCAATATGAAATAGTTTTGTTATGCTGTTTGACAACAGTTTTGATCCCAATGTAAGGTAGGTAAATTCTGCTTACCAGCCAAGTAAGGCTCGTAAGCAGCCCATCAGGCTGGAGCTTATCTTATCTTATCCCCATTTCTGTAGCATGAAGTGAGCAGGAGTATTTCTACTCCACCCTGGATGAGATGCTAGTCCATTGCACGTCTACCCTCCAGCATTAAAATTGCCAGTACCCATTCATGCCCTAGGTGGAGAGAGGCACTGTAAGGGAAAAGTGTCTTGCCCAAGAACACAACACAATGTCCCTGGCCAGGGCTTGAGCCTAGATCATTTGCTGCCGAGTTAGGCGCACTAACCATGGGGCCACCACACCTCCCACAATGTACTCACCTTTAATTAGCAAATGTAATTAATTCATTTTTCATTTATTTCTATATTAATTGATCTATTTATCAATAAATTTGTTGAAAATTTGTTTAGAAAGGATCTGTACCCAGTTATTGCCAAACATGTTTGATCATTGGTTTAAGACATTGATCAATGCATTACTTAATTTTCTGTTCCTGTAACTACTGTTATTTCATGCAGAAAAGACCACCTAGCCTAAGTGATAATGCATGCTAACTGATGACTTCATGATATGCTCATGTCTTTTCTGTGTCAAAGTCAACTCAAGAACGTACCTGCTTGGATTGCTGACCTGAGTGGCACTATTGTTGGCTACACTAAGGTTGCTGTCCTGAGTAGCATCATTGTTGGCTACAGTGAGGTTGCTGTCCTCAGTAGCATTATTGTTGGCTGGACTAGGGCTGCTGTCCTGAGTAGCTTTATTATTGGCCACACGAGGGCTGCTGTCCTGAGTAGCGTTATTATTGGCCACACTAGGGCTGCTGTCCTGAGTAGCATTATTATTAGCTACACTAGGGCTGCTGTCCTGAGTAGCACTATTGTTTGCTTGACTAGCGCTGCTGTCGTCAGTAGCATTACTATTGGCTAGAATAAGGCTGCTGTCCTTAGTACCACCACTGTTGACCACACTAGGAATTCTGTCCTCAGTAACATGGGTGACTTCAGGATTGTTTTGGCTGTAGGATTAGTGAGCATGTAAATGTAAGTTCCCTGGATCATTAACTTCAACATCTTTACAGATTACAAACAACACTTTTTAGCATTGGTGGAATGGTTGTGGTTTTATTCTTCATAAAATTAACACATTTCTTACTCTTTCCAACGAAGATTTTGAATTGATAAAATAAATTTTCATTTCATAAAATTCCACACAGACACAAACAGCCCAACTCTGTAAAATTATTACAATGTGCACAGTCATTCCATTTGAATGCAGTGACATGCAGAGTAGAAAAAATGGTAATGCACCTACTGGAATGCTGATGGATTCTAGTCAATAGGTAGTGGGTTTATTCTAATTATGTTATAACAATGTCTAATTGAAAAGCACATTGTACTTCAAATATGTAATAAACATCGATTAACATCACTTTTTCAGTTCATGGGCTAACAACATGACCACTTACATGGCAAAGTCCCTTTCCATAAAGGCTGTTGGTAAGGTCGCATTGAAGTTGAAATCATCCATAGTACACCATAGATCAGGTACTGTGACATCCAGGTTGCTTAAATCTTCCAGATTTCCAAATCCTAGAAAGTTTAATCCATCTTCAGGATAAGAAGGCATGCCCTGTGTTTCCTGCATATTCAATATGGATTTGTCTGCCACCATAACAGATAATGATGGCATCAGTTCTGGCAGCCCACACCCTGAAAGGGCAAATGATTCTGGCTTGGTACTTAGAGAGCCAATCCAGTCATACACTGCACCCATTTCATCACTTGCTCTAAAAGCCCGTCTTTGAATACCCAAGGTAACATGACGGACTGAGACAACAGCACGAGCTTCATTAACTACAGGTTCAGGAGGTAGTCTTCTCTTACGTGCAGCTTGCAACTCCATTTGCCTCTTGGTTGCCTCCTCAATCTCCAGCTTTTGTTTTTCTTTTGCTCGGTCAGCTGCCAGGGACTCTTCATACTCCCTGTCCTGTTGGGCTTTAATGGTCTCACGTTCAGCACAAGTGCCCATCAGTCCACCATGGTTGGCATCATCATTGCATTCTTTCTTAGCATGAACTTTGGTTGGCTTCCTATCCACTTCAAAAACCTCTGGCAACTCTGCGTCACACCCTTGACTTTCCTTTTCAACTGATCTTGTCATCAAATAAAGTCTGACTGTGGTCAGGGCATGGTTGGTTATGTATCTGGCCAAAGTGAAGTTTGCAAAGGATATCTGATCACCTTTGAAGTTTCCAAGTGTTGATGTCATGTCTTCAAATCTACCATAAAAGCTCATACCACCTGGGAAGAAAATTGATTTACCCAAAGCAATCAAATCACGAACATCTGAGCTACGTTCTGCTCTCACAGTTCTAGTCCCACCTCCTTTTGCAAGGCGAACTCCAACATACCTATTCTGTTGCGGGTCATAGTGCAGCCAGCCAAACTGAACTTTACGGTAGCCATTTATAATTTGGTTAGAGGGTCCTGGCTCTGTACTTGCCTTTTCTTCGGCTCTCTTTTTCTTTGGTTTTACCCTTTTTTTGAGGAGATCAAGCAGCTTTCTTTTCTTCTCATCTCTACTCTCACCTCGCAACTTTTCATTTACAAAGCTTCTTAAGGACAGCAGATCTCCCCTTCGCAATGGTCCTAACTCTTGCAATTGTTCATCTGAGGCAGTATTTACTGCCGAATAATCCATCTAAAAAATAGGAAATAGAAACTGCATTAAAATTATAAATGCCATCAATACAGCAACGTCTGAAAAAGGAATATTATTTCCTTCTATCTGGTTGATTCATTTTAACGAGTTTCAAACTTATTCAAGTCCATGAATTTGCATCTGACTGGATAATAAAGATCTCTGACGAGTCTAATTAATGATTGTTTCCTGGCTGTTTATGTTTGATCCTTTCAATATTTCTATTTAAGGGTTATGCAACGCATTTTTGACGCATGCAAAGGTGGCTCAAACAGCGGTGAACTACAGCAGTGGGGAAGACAAGTTAGGATAGTTATTTATCGAAAAAACTATCGGGATGGTGATCATGTCCAGACAATTAAGTTCACTGCATACCTTCTCGTTCCTGAATCGAGCGATCACTTCGTCTCGAATCTCTCTTTTTGCGAGAAACTCGCATATCTATAAGCAGAAAAATGCGTTAAGTTGAAATCTGCGCTATTTTATGCAAATTTAGTGAATTCCAGTGAATACCGTGAACCTGAGAGTTATTTACCTCATTGATTTCGGTTTCGAGTTCCGCCATCTTCTCTTGAGAAGCAACTTGAGCCCGCATTACTTCGGTCGCTAAAAAGTCGCTAAAAAAGTCGCTAAAAAAGTCGCTAAAAAAGTCGCTAAAAAAGTCGCTAAAAAAGTCGCTAAAAAAGTCGCTAAAAAAGTCGCTAAAAAAGTCGCTAAAACGATAAAAAAATCACAATTTTTGCATGGCACTTATGAGCCACCGTATTATCGTCATTATACATGTCTCATTATAATACACCGTATTATAATGAGACATGTATAATTGGCCTGTTATTCAGTAGACAAAAAGCAAACACGTTACGTTAATGCACACATATCTCCTGTTTTTTTTTTTTTGCATTTTTTCTAAAATCTTCGTTTACTTCATTACAGGGATCTTACAGTTGCTCATATTAGGTAATTGTAGGTCATTGTAGATCATTGTAGGTCATTCCTTGTTTTAGTAACTACTGTCAATCGGTCAGACTTTTTAACAAAACTTAGCTTTCTAGACAAGATCTTTAGTAGAATGCAATTCGTTTTGTGTCTAGTAAAGTTTTTAAGGATCTCATGGCAAACAAAGAAAGATAAACATCACCAATGACCATAACAGATTCAGACGCGAACGAGTTATTTCACAGGGGGCCCAGACAAGCGACGAGTCTGGTTGTTTATTCGACACATAAAGGAATGTACGTATGATGCACGATCCTCGCAGTAGAGAGCGCTATTTATGCAATAGCGAAAATCAGACCTGAAAAAAATCAGGCCTGTACGGGATTCGAATCACTGACCTCTGCGATACTAGTGCAGCGCTCTACCAATTGAGCTAACAAGCGGCACTGGGAGCAGACCGTTAAGTTGATTCGTAATAAACCCGTGATGATAAATCAGATACAATGAATATTTGAAGTTCATATATTCGCTCTAAATGGCGAATTTGAGCGATTCGGTGGGTGTTGCGTCGACTGTTACTGATACGTTATACATCTCCTTCTTAAACTGTTACTATACGTTACACACCCCATGCAGAACGAAAAGAGACTGGGAGCGTTTAACTTGAAAACGAGGCTACTTGGGCCAAGTAAATAAAAATGGCCGCCTGATGTGAAGAGCGCCAGTTTTTGAAAATGCCGCAAAACTGTTGCGTGCCAAACTGTACCAAAAAGAAGTACAGAACCGAAAGTGGGGAGAAAATTTCTTACTTTAAATTTTTGGACGACACTATCCTCAAAAAGCGTTGGCTCCATGCCATTCGTCGAGACGAAGGAAAAGAGTTTAGAGTCAGCGAAAACACGAAGATCTGCTCTCGTCATTTTAAGCCCGAGGACTTGGTTAAAGCTGTTGGAGGTCGGCGTGTTTATGTGAAGGCAGGGGTAATTCCATCTCGATTTTCGTGGTCCAAAGCAGGATCTCCGAAAAAGAGAGCACCTCCTAAATGTCGCAATATTTCTTCTATAACAGGGTGTTCAAACAAGGAGTTGCAACAATCTCAAAGTCAAAGTCAAACAACTGCAAATGCAGCTAAAGCAATTTTTGAAACCTGTACTTCATCAGCAGCTATTAGTTATCATGATGTGGAAAGCAGCTTAAATTCGTGTGGAGATCAAACAGGAGAAGTTAAAGAACTTGTAAGTATTCGAGGTTTTGAACTCGAAAATGCGAAGTTAAAGGCTGAAATAGAGGTATTAAAACGCCAGTTGAATCTTAAAGATTCCCGCCTTTTTCAACCACGCAATTTTACTACCGACGAGGACATTGCCTTTTATACTGGATTTCCTAACTTAGCAACATTTAATGCTGTTTGAATTTTTAAATACTGGATCGAAAGGAGAAACCATCAGGTACTGTTCATCAAAAGAAAGAACTGTTCAAAAGGAGTTTACGATGGTGGAAACGAGGAACCAGAGGGATGTACAAGCATAGGTAGACGAAGAGGCTTAGAACCCAGCGAGGAGTTCTTCCTTGTTCTGTGCAGACTGAGAAGAGGATTTTCGGAAAAACATCTGGCTCACTTGTTTGGTATTTCACAATCGACAGTAAGCAGAACATTCCTTTCTTGGATTAATTATATGTATTTAAAATTTGGTCAAGTATCTATATGGCCTAATAGGGAGGTCATAAGAGCTACAATGCATGACAGCTTTAAAGAGAAGTACTCTTCCACCCATGTAATAATCGATTGTACGGAAATAAGATGCCAAATGCCTTCCAGCCTTCTGTTGAATTCCAAACTGTTCAGCTCCTATAAGAACCATGTAACTCTAAAAGGCTTAGTTGGAATTGCTCCCAGTGGAGCTATAACTTTTATCAGTCAGCTATATAGTGGAAGCATTTCGGATCGTGAAATTGTTGAATGAAGTGGTTTCTTGAAGTTGGAGTTTGACAATGGTGACACTGTGATGGCCGATAAAGGTTTTACAATTGAAGACCTACTCCCACTGGGTGTAACCCTAAACATTCCCCCCTTTTTAGGTTCCAATAGCCAAATGACAGCACAAGATGTTATCAAGGCTCAAGAAATTGCTTCTGTTAGAATACATGTTGAACGGGCTATCAACAAAATCAAGAATTTTCACTTATGGGATAGTGTTGTACCCCTCAGTTTGTTTGGGGTAGTAAACCAAATGTGGAGTGTCTGTGCCTTTTTATGTAACATTCAGGACCCTCTCATTTCCACTTAACACTGAGTTAGACAGAGCTCTGAGGTACACTACAGAATTTCAGTCAATTTAATAAATGTAAACTTGATGATATCTCTCAGGTTAACTATTTTCTAAGCCAACTAAAACTAAGGATGTGATTCGCTTGCTTTCAGTCCCAAACACTTTAAGATGTAAGTTTTACATGTAGTTCCAAAGATCTTAAAATCAAATAATAAAGAGGTACTAAACTTACAAAAGCTTTATCCTCAAAGCTATCTTATTATGCAGACCATTTTGGTTTAAGCATATCCAGTTAGGTATGAGACACAATTCTCTTTACTCGTGACAAGATTAGATTGTGGTAGTTAACCCTTCTAATGGTTACTGAACTCTACAGAGGCTGGTGCTATGAAATGTTCAAAATAGCTGTTCTTTAGGTCTTCATTCAATACTTCTCAGAATTGAGGATCAATTACAATCCTCTCTATACTTATGCCTTTGTTAGTATAGATAACAAAGTCACACCAACTTGCTCCTGTAATACCTAGTTGACCCTGTATCTGGAAGTAGTACTGATACTCCCTTTTCAGCCTTGGCTTTCCATTTACATTTTCTGCGAAGAAACTTTCATCTGCACATGCTTCTAAGGGACTAACATGAAATTTTGTGTAAGGACATTTAACCTCTACCAACCCAAAAGGCTTGCTACAGCCTTGGTCAATGACCTTGCCATTTGGTGATGCTGCTAAAAAGGAAGAGGCCATACTGACAACAAGACCACTTTTGAACACTGAAACTGGATTCCTTGTTGAAAACATATATTTTTTGTACTCCTTTAAGGCTACAGGCTTGTGGGTTTTCCCATGTGCAGTTTGTTTGGCAGTAAATGGTTTGGGATGAAGCAAGTTGTTTACTAGAGTGTCATGATTCCTTTGCCTTTTTACAATTGTGTGGAAATTAGATGCTGTATACCGAAATTTTCTTTCTGCCTGCCATTCTTCTGATGCTACTTGTTCAATTGTTTTCTTCTCGATGGTATTAAGCTTTACCTCATGAACAATTAAATGTTCCAGGAGTGCTTCCTGGCTGCTTCTTAAATCATCTGGCTTTTCATATGGCTCAGATTGTTGCAAAGGAAATGGAGGATATACAGAAATAGCATTTTGTTCATTATGACAGT
The DNA here is from genome assembly GCF_964205215.1 of Stylophora pistillata. Lineage (NCBI taxonomy): Eukaryota > Metazoa > Cnidaria > Anthozoa > Scleractinia > Pocilloporidae > Stylophora > Stylophora pistillata. The sequence continues at coordinate 12,523,956 of NC_142531.1, forward strand.
CCACTCTTGGCATTGAGTCAATATTACAGAAAACTTGAAAATTAGACTCTGTGAACTGTAACTGGTAACTTGCATAGGAGCCACTTGGACATTTTCCAAATTTTGTTTCCTGTAAGTTGGTACAACCCGTAGACATAATTTGAGACAGGGAAAACTTAGGGTTGATCTTTTGAAGTTTGTCTTTTAACAAAGCCTCATCAGATGCCTGTGTACCCAAATTTTTCCTAGCTTCATACAACAAGCACCTTACTCCACTATCAGGGTTATATTCTGCATCTAAATTCACCTTTTTTACCTCAAGTTCCATGACAGGTTGGGGCTTGATTTTATCCCCTCTTACAGGCCTGTGCCATAGTTGTAAACTTGAAGTGTATGCCTTAGCTTGTGTCATATCAGAGGCATTTTCCAAGTCCTTGATATCTTGACAACAATACAAACTGAACTTACAGAGTTTCATCATAACAGCCAGCACATGATTGCAAAAACCAACAGTTCCTGCTACACATGTACATGAGGCATATTTAACAGCTCCAGTTACTAAACAAAGTGCAACTTGTAATTTATGGGGTGGCTCAATTTTTTTGAAACTATGGTAACACAAGCATTTAAAAAAGAAATAATGGTCGTCACTTGCGCAAGTTAAGTCCTTCAGATATTCATCAAGAAGAAATGTTTTTGCCTTTTTCATGCTTGTTGGAACCGCATGGTTCTGTTTATTTTTGTCCAAGTTTTTTCCAGATTTAGAAATATGTAAATCCATCTCTGCCCTTGTGAATAATGGCATGCGTTGCAAATTTATAGACCATCCAGCTGATGAAAATTTAACAGTTCTTTCCTCATGCATCGCATCACTTTGAGCGAGTTGTTCTTGTCTCTCCTTCCGACGCTTGTATATCAGATTTTTATCGGGATCCACAACATCTTTATCACGACCACACGCAACATATTCAAGAACTCTTTAAAATGAAAAGTTGAAAAACTATTAATCATTTCATCAACATTTCATTTAGAAAAGTAATTCCTAAAATCCTTTGATCTTCTTGTACGATATTAAAATCTGTTTAATTATAAGAAGTATCACGCACGACTGACAAATACTGTACTTGCCTTTGCGCCAATTGTGCCTTGTTTTTAACCCCTTTGCTGGATCGCCATGACATTTTAACCAAAAACGAAGTTCATCTGTTTTAGAGCAGTCGGATTTCTTCCTTGAAGCGATGCTCCTGGGATATCTTCCTCCGTAAGAATCTGAGAAAGACGGCTACCTACAGGAGGGGGGTGAATAGGTCTACGGATCGGCGGATTTGGTAAATATTTTATCCCGGATTCTGGATTCAGAGCGAAATTTCAACGGATCTGCGGATCCTATGATCACAGCGGATCGCGGTTTTATCCAGTTTCTGATCCCGGATTTTGGATTTTGGTTGTTAGGAAGTTCGGATCGTGGATCTCAACGTTCCCCCGGAAATTTCCCTGTGCCGGATGTCACGCAGTGGAGAAAATGACTAACAATAGTGACGCACTTCAGCGTGACGGTTCCGTGATGGCCGTGACGAAAGTTACCTCCCACCCGGGTGGGCCCTCTCATCTTTCAGATCTTTGGT
>NC_142531.1:12538059-12615559 GCF_964205215.1 Stylophora pistillata
GATGAATGAGATCTCCCACGTAAAATTTACATAAGTTCGCAAATTGCGCATGGGTTTGAAATAAACAATGAGATAACAATTACTAAAAGTTCGCGCATTTTGCGTGGCTTTGAAATAAACAATGAATAAAATTTCGCACCAGATACAATGAAATATATGAAGTTCGGCCTGCTCCCAGTTGGCTTGTTAGCTCAATTGGTAGAACGCTGCACTAGTATCGCAGAGGTCAGTGGTTCGAATCCCGTACAGGCCTGATTTTTTTTCAGGTCTGATTTTCGCTATTGCTTAAATAGTGCTATCTACTGCGAGGATCGTGCATCATATGTAAAATTTCACACCTTGCGCATGGGTTTGAAATAAGCAGACAACAATGAGTAAACGATCGCACATTGCGCATGGGTTTTCAATAAACAAATAAATGATAATTAGTAAAAGTTCGCAAAGTGCGCGTGGCGAGTTTGAAATAAAACCCCATTGACATTAACAAGTAGTCGCCAATAACTTAAAGTTTCGAAGTTTCGTTCCTGGTTTCTTTCCTTTCCAATTCAAAACCGAAGGCGCGCTATAAAAGGAGAGGTGCCTTAGGTACCTCTGGACCATTTTTCAATCAACCGTCGTTTGATGTAGAACTCTAAGAGTCAAGTCAGCTTGAGCTATAACTAATCCAAAGCAGTGAACAGCGGGCGCATTCCTCAAAATTGTTTTATGTTTTCATCTCAATACAAGAATTTTTGAGATTTGTATTTCCTTTCTCCAATATGTAAACAGAAGGAAAAGTCAGTTCACTTCTGTATAATATACTTTATATTTCGACACGCACGGCAGAGAAACGTTCATAAGAAGCAAATAACAACAACATTGTTTATTTCAAAGTACATGATAGGGAAATGTTCGTAAAGTAAACAGCAAGAGCATAGTTTATTTCAAGGATGGTGGGTTGGGGGCTAATAGTCCAGAGACAGGGGGCTAATCGTCCAAAGACTGGTGGCTAATCGTCTGGGGCTAATTGTCCAGGGGTCGAGTTGTCCGGATACTGACACGACTATGAGTTTCGGGCGTAGTTACTAAAACCCAGAACGACCCAGAACGACCAACAATGATCTTCAAACGACCGAGTGTAGTATACTAGGACAGCGGTTGTTTATGTAAAAGTATACATCCGGGAAAGTGTGAGCGCGGGAAGATTATTAAAGAAACGTGTACTGTGTGTACTGTTGTTGTTCGCCTTCGTGGCTGCCTTTTGTGGCATACTTCTTCATTTTTAGACACTACAAATTGGCGACGAGGATGTCGAATTCAGTAGAAAGGGCGCTTCCGCCTCTAGATTTAACAGGGTCTTCCTCTCAGGTCGCGGAACGATGGCGACAGTGGAAACGATCGTATCAGTATTACATCGATGGCAAGGGAATTACGAATCCTTCTCGGAAAACAGCTCAGTTACTTCATTTAGCAGGTATGGAAGTACAAGATATTTACGAAGATATTCCAGATCCTGGACCACTGAATGCTAACGAGGATAATGAGTATGTGGTGTGTCTGCGAAAGTTGGATGCTCATTTTCGAGCCGAGGACAATGTACCGTACGAGCGTCATGTCTTTCGTCAACTTACGCCGACAAAGGGAGAGACCGCCGATAAGTTCATGGTTGGTTTACGTAAACAAGCTCGTCATTGTAATTTTGGTCCAACTTTGGAAGAAAATTTACGGGATCAATTGATTGAAAAGTTGCCTAATGTTGAGCTAAAGAAGAAGCTATTGGAAGTCGTTAATATTACTCTGTAAGCAGCAATGGATAAAGTTCGAAAGTGGGAAGCCTCACACGAGCAGGCAAGTCAAATGGTCATGCCAAGCCAAGAACCTGGAGCAGGTACTCATGCAGTTGAAGAACGTCCTGGGCGTGGAGACAAAGGGAAAAGCGTTTGTTTCAACTGTGGTAAAGAAGGTCATTTTGCTCAAAGTACAAATTGTCCAGCCCGAGGTCGCAAGTGCAGCAAGTGTGGTAAATATGGTCATTATGCAAGCTGTTGCAAAGGGGGAAGGAACTCGAAGCCTGGAAAACAAGGTAACACCCAACAACGGGGAGGCAGACAGCAGCGTCATGGTAAGGGGAGACAGGCAAATCATGTTGAGGGCCATTGTAATGAGTCAGGTGAGGATGACAGTTTTGCTTTTACTATAGAAGAACAGACGTGCTATGTCAAATTCCTCTGAACCCGTTATCTCAGTGAAGATTGGCGGAATCAGCAGAGATGTGTTGATTGATTCAGGTTCTGCAAGTAACCTCATTAGTAAAGATGCACTGCAGGAACTTAAGTATCAGGGGCTCAAGATTGAATTAAAACCTTGTCTGAAGAGATTGTATGCTTATGGGGGTCGAGAACTTAAAATTGAGGGCCAGTTTCAGACAGAAGTTTCCGTACCCAAAGCAAAGGTTGTGGCAGATTTCATTGTTGTTGAATCCGGGCGTTGTTTGCTGGGATATTCGTCCGCCACAGATCTTGGAATCCTTCGTGTGGATCTCTCGGGAACTCTTGGGACAGGAGACTGTAACACTGTTGATGGTACCTTCGTGGGAGGACTCAAAGCAAAATACCCCAGTGTATTCCAGGGAATTGGAAAGCTTAAAGATTATCAGTTGAAGCTACACATTGACCCCAGTGTAACTCCAGTCGTTCAAAAAATGCGACGAGTACCTTTTTCTGTAAAGGACAAAGTAACTGCCAAGGTTAACGAACTCCTTGAAAAGGACATAATTGAGAAAGTCGAGGGGCCGACGGTGTGGGTAAGCCCAGTCGTTGTTGCTCCTAAACCGTCCGGAGACATAAGGTTGTGTGTCGACATGCGGAGAGCCAACGAGGCCATTATTCGGCAAAGATTGCCCATACCAACCATAGATGAAGTCCTTGAAAGTCTTAATGGGAGTGGTGTTTTCTCGAAGTTAGATTTAAGGTGGGGTTTTCACCAAATTGAGCTGGATCCTGATTCAAGGGATATCACTGCTTTTACCACCCATGATGGTATATTCCGCTACAAACGTTTGAGTTTCGGTGTAAATGCCGCACCAGAGAAGTACCAGCATATCATCACCCAGTCAATGGCAGGTCTACAAGGGGTGTCAAACATAGCAGATGATCTTATCGTTCATGGTCGAGACACTGAGGAACATGATAAGAACTTACACGGTGTGTTGCAACGTCTTAGTGAGAAGCAGCTGACTTTGAATGCTGAAAAATGCACTTTCCGAATGACTAAAGTGGTATTCATGGGTCTTTTGCTGAGTAAGCATGGCATCGGCCCAACGGAGGAAAAAGTCAGAGCAGTTGCAGAGGCAAGTCAGCCTCAGACACCCTCAGAAGTCCGTAGCTTCTTGGGGCTCGTTGGATTCAGTGCCAGGTTTATACCCGATTTTGCTACCACTGCTGATCCCCTCAGAAAACTTGCAAGAAAAGGGGAACCGTTCGTTTGGGGTAAGGAGCAGGAGCAATCGTTTCAGAGATTGAAGAGTCAAGTTGCAAGTGCACCAGTCCTAGCTTACTTCGATAAGGACACACCCACCCGTGTTATTGCTGATGCAAGTCCTGTTGGACTTGGCGCCGTGCTGGTGCAAGAAAAGAATGGGGAAAGCCGTGCCATCTGTTATGCTAGTCGTAGTTTGAGTCAAGTGGAGCGTCGTTATAGTCAGACAGAAAAGGAAGCACTAGCCTTAGTCTGGGCTTGTGAACGCTTCCACCTCTACTTGTACGGGCTTCCACAGTTTGATCTGGTGACAGACCATGAAGCACTTAAAGTCATCTATTCAAGGAAGTCTAAACCTTCAGCCAGAATAGAGCGCTGGGTTCTGCGTTTACAACCGTACAACTATCAAGTTTGCTATGTGCCTTCAAGAAAAAACATCGCAGATGCCCTTTCCCGACTGACGAAGATACCTGCTTCAGACAATTCCGCGGAAGATGATGGATATGTACGCGCGATAGCTCTACATGCTGTCCCTGCTGCATTGAGAATCAAAGAGATTGAACAAGTCTCAGCACAAGACTCTGAGTTGCAAGCACTCAGGAATTGTCTCATCGAAGGGAAATGGGACAATGCCCCAAAGCAGTATTTGCCAGTGCGCAATGAGTTGACTTTTATTGGCCATGTAATTCTCCGGGGGACAAGAATTGTTATACCCCAAGCACTTCGCAAGAGAGTCGTTAGTTTGGCACATGAGGGGCACCAAGGAGTCACAAAGACAAAGGAGAGACTTAGAACAAAAGTCTGGTGGCCTGCTATGGATCGTGATGCCGAGAAAAGATGTGCAGAGTGTTACGGGTGCCAGATGGTTACAAAGAACGTTCCACCCCCACCATTGAAGTCAACACCGTTACCCAACCAACCATGGGAAGAAGTAGCTGTGGATCTAATGGGTCCGTTACCTTCTGGGGAACATTTGTTAGTTCTCGTTGATTATTACAGCCGGTGGATAGAGGTTGATGTTATCCGAACAACTTCCAGCAAAACCATCATTCATTGCTTGAATGCCCAATTTGCAAGACATGGGTTGCCTAAAGGTCTGCGTACCGACAATGGCTCAAATCTTGTATCTAAAGAAGTAGAAGATTACCTGAATGAAATGGGGATTGATCACCATTACACAACACCTCTATGGCCAAGAGCTAATGGTGAGGTAGAGAGGCAAAACAGGTCGCTTCTGAAGTCCATGAGAGCAGCCCATGCAGAAGGAAAGAACTGGAGAGAGGAGCTAAACAGGTTCCTTTTGGCATACAGGTCCACGCCACATTCAACCACAGGAAACAGTCCCGCCGAGTTATTGTTTAGGAGAAAGCTGACATCTAAAATGCCTGAGCTAGTCAATGTTGAAGAGGAGGAGGTAGAAGTGAGCGACCAAGCCATTCGTGATCGGGACAATCAGAGAAAGCAGTTTAACAAGGACTATGTGGACAAGAAGTTCCATGCCAGAGATCGAAATGTGAAAGAAGGAGACAGTGTTCTGCTTGAGAAGAAGAAAGAAAATAAGCTGTCACCTTGCTATGAGAAGGAACCATATCAGGTGATATCTCGTTATGGGGACCAGGTGGTGTTGCGATCGCCTCAAGGTGTCCAGTACAAACGCAGCCTTCAGCATATTAAGTCCTTTAATATGCCAGATCTAGAAGAACAGGAAACGCCACAACAGGACGCTAAACCACGGACTGAACCTAAGTCATTTGAGACGCCACCTGTGGCAGAGGATCAAGTACCAATGGCTGAATCACCACCAGAAGATGTACCTTCTACTGTACCTACAGCTGAGCAGCATGTGAGAAGATCCGGCAGAATTACGAGCCGTCCAAAGGCTCTGAGTGACTACGTTCTGTACTAAAACTAGTGACATTGGCATTTTCATATTACTGTTCGTTGTTATTACATGAGTGACATTGAAACGTTGTTTTATAAGCTGAACGGCCAAGGCTATGTTTATGTTTAGCGTGATTTTTGTCTTGAACATTTGGAATCGAATTGAACTTTTACGGTGTCTAAACAAAGTGGAAGTTTGTAATGTTTCTGTCTTTCGAGGTCAACCATCTAAGCGAAGAAAGAGAGGGAATGTAGTATACTAGGACAGCGGTTGTTTATGTAAAAGTATACATCCGGGAAAGTGTGAGCGCGGGAAGATTATTAAAGAAACGTGTACTGTGTGTACTGTTGTTGTTCGCCTTCGTGGCTGCCTTTTGTGGCATACTTCTTCATTTTTAGACACTACACCGAGGACGATCTCAAAATGACCCACAACGATCCCACAACAAAAGAAACCAGAGGACAGCATTTCCAAAAGACAACGTTTCCGGTGGCATGTGCATTTATCAAAGTCCCTAATGGGTTAGCAAAAACTTTCACTAAAGTGCCTCAACATCATAAAAATAGTATTCTGAAGCTGTTTGTAGGTTGTTGTACTTGGTTTTAGATCATTTTATTATTTTTTTTTTTTAGAGTACTGCAGTGAGTTGTGCTCGTTGTGAACGAAACCGCTCTGTACCAGAGGTTTTTTCTCGGAGTCGCTCGTGCTGGCGGCATCAAATCTTTGGAGGAACATCAACAACTGTTTATACCAAACAAAATATGGTTGATATTCAGCTTAGCTCACTCGAGTTAAAATAAATGCGCTGTGGCTATATGGGCGGTAACCGGTCAAGGTGTTCGGCAAAAACATTAAATGACCGAAAGTATGATATCTCTTTTAAAAATTATCAAATAAAACAATTCCAGCTAATCCAAATAATCGTATGTCGATTAGGAAAAGTCAAGCGATCCTGAAATGATTTAATTTTATAGGATCTCAAGTCCAGCACTTTGTTTATGCTAGTCTCTGAGAACGAAAACATGTTTTGCGACACTTGTCACGCCTTACTTTGCATAACATTGTCATGAACATCTCTCGACTCACGACTAAGACAGTACAACAGTAGAGATGGTGGAGAAATCCTACAAAGCCGGTTGCTGCGATGATTGATCTCTGACAGTTTGGATTAACTCGAATTCCTCGATTTGATAATTTTTTTAACTTTTCTAACAATTTTGAGATCGTCCTCGGTCGTTTGAAGATCGTTGTGGATCGTTGTGGGTCGTTGTGATCCGTTGTGGGTCGTTCCGGGTTTTAGTAACTGCGGAGTTTCGGGCAACATGACTTGGAGCGAGATAACTTTCGGGTGACTCGACCGGTTACCACTCGTTCGCGTCTGAAGCTTTTACAGTCATTGTCGATGTTTATCTTGTTTATTCGCGTTGAAATCCTTAAAAACCTCGTTAGAAATGAAAAGAATTGTTTTTTAAAAAAGATCTCGACTAGAAAGCTAGGTTTTCTTTAAAAAATCTGACCGATCGACATGATGAGTCTTTACGGTATTATTGTCACACTCACTTGTTCGCGTCTGAAGCTGGTATAGTCATTGGTGATGTTTACCTTTCTTTTCTCATCAGGAAATCCTTAAAAAATTTGTTGGACATAAAAAGAATTGCATTTTACTAAAAATCTTGTCTAGAAAGCTAAGTTTTCTTAAAAAAATCTAATCGATTGTCATGATGAGGCTTTAAGGCGCTGTTGTCCACAGCAACTCGTTCGCGTCTGAAGCTGTTATGGTAATTGGCGATGTTTATCTTGCTTTGTTAGCCTTGAGACTGTTAGGGCCTGTTTACATGGGAAGAGGGTGCCCCTAGGGGATAGGGTTACCCTACTTGGTAGGGTTGAAGATACCGAGCGTTTACATGGTAATTTGAAACCCTAGGGGCGAGGGCTGACACTATAGCCAGGTCACCCAGCAAGGAAAACAACCAAAATGACGGCGGGAGATAAAGTTTTGGCGGTTAATTCGATTCTTACGGCACTCGCTTCTTTAGTTCCTTCTTTTCAACTTTGTGCTTTGTTGTTGATATCTCTAATGGCTGAAAGACAGCGTTTACAACTGGCTAGCCAGCACATTTCAGCCCAATATAACATTGCTATGAATCACCTCCGTAACGCTGTGTGTCAGCGGTATGACTGGACATAGCTCTTCCCCTAGGGATAGCCCTAGGTTTTGCGTTTACATGGGCTAATGGCGGCAAAACTCGTCCCTACACAGTAGGGTCACCCTACCTTTCAGGTAGGGTAACCCTATCCCTAGGGTCATCCTACCTCACATGTAAACACGCAGTATAATTACAATAGAGAAGGGTCACCCTACTAGCTAGGGTAACCCTACTATGTAGGGGCACCCTCACTCATGTAAACAGGCCCTTAGAAACTTTTTCGGAAATAAAAAGAATTGCTTTTTACTGAAGCTCTTGTCTTCAAAGCCAAGTTTTCTGAAAAAAAATCTGACCGATTGACATGATGAGTCTTTGCAGTGTTGTTGTCACGTTCGCGTCTGAAGCTTTATAGATAGATAGATAGAAACTTTATTAACGTGTCAAAGAACCCAGTTTGGGAGATATCCCATACTAATGTGGGGACACAAATAAAATGGATAAAAATTATTTACAAAGAATATTACCTACTTAAGAATAAAGTTAAGTTCATATATTTTGAACTGCGGTTATAAATAAGTATGATGCACGATCCTCGCAGTAGAGAGCGCTATTTATGCAATAGCGAAAATCAGACCTGAAAAAAATCAGGCCTGTACGGGATTCGAACCACTGACCTCTGCGATACTAGTGCAGCGCTCTACCAATTGAGCTAACAAGCCAACTGGGAGCAGGCCATTAAGTTGATTCGTAATAAACCCGTGATGATAAATCAGATACGATGAATATATGAAGTTGATATGTTTTGAACTGCGGTTATAGATACGTATGATGCACGATCCTCGCAGTAGAGAGCGCTATTTATGCAATAGCGAAAATCAGGCCTGTACGGGATTCGAACCACTGACCTCTGCGATTCTAGTGTGGTGCTCTACCAATTGAGCTAACAACCCATCATCACGGGTTTTTTACGAATCAACTTAATGGCCTGCTCCCAGTTGGCTTGTTAGCTCAATTGGTAGAGCGCTGCACTAATATCGCAGAGGTCAGTGGTTCGAATCCCGTACAGGCCTGATTTTTTTCAGGTCTGATTTTCGCTATTGCATAAATAGCGCTCTCTACTGCGAGGATCGTGCATCATACGTAATAAAATTAAGTCATATCATGTATGAAAAAATATGAAATGAATTAAGAAGTACATAGAGCACAGCCCCTGCAGCCATCCTCTAATAGGGAGCTGAGGTCACGCTTACGTAGGCGGTTTTTGAAACAAGCTAATGTTGTGGCTGATCTGTCATAAGTTGTCAGTTTACTCCATAATTTAGGTCCTAAATAGCGTAGTGAATGTTTGCCGTAAGTTTTCGTGTTGTATCTTGGAATAGAGAAGTCGGCCTGTCTTAAATTATAGGAAGCGTTTTGTTTCTGAAATATATTACAAATATTCAAGGGGCTAAGGTTGTGTTTAACTTTGTACATTAAAATGCATATATCCTGTAAGCGTCTGTTTACTAGCGAAGGAAAATTAGCTTTTATTCACCTTGAGATCCTTCTAAACTTTGTTGGAAGAAAAAGAATGTTTTTTTTTTTTTACTAATGATCATTTACTTTTCTACATGTTTAACTTCTAATAAGTCGTACTGGATTGAGCACCAACTCGCCAACGAGTTGGCGTTGGCGAGTTGAACCGTCAGCGACTTGACTGTATACCAAACTGCCTCCTGCTACCTTCTTGCGGTCCTTTCGGATCAAACGAAAGCCGGGGTGTTTGAGTAAAGCGTCTGAAACAGTGCCGTCAATCTTAGTTTCAGCGATGAATAGGATGTGGAACTTATCGAAGTTAAGCATACCTTTAACTTCGTCTAATTTGTTGATTATACTGTTAATGTTTACACAGGCTATCTTAAGGTTTGTCTTGTAATAGTTGCTGACATTTGATTCGTATCATGCAAGTGAACTCGTGAAATGCTCGACGTTGTCAATTTGTTGTAAACTGTCATCTTCCTCTAGAGATTCGAATAAGTCAATGGCATAAAATGTTAGTTGATTGAGCAGAGTAAGGGTACAATTTGAACATGAGATCCCACGTATGCTTGTCAAAGAGGATCAAAATGTCGAAGACAGAATTTATGTATTGAGTTGCCATATTTATGTTCAAATTTCAATATATATATATATATATATATATTCAAAGAGCAATATTTACCTCCAAAAACTGCAATATATATGTCCAAATGGTATAATTTATTCTTCTGAGTTATTTTCTCGCTTTATATATTTCTTTCGTGTCGATATAAATATTTCACTCAGTATTTCGACAAATATATTTTTTATGTTAAGTGCCTGATGTCATTCAACTTTGGAATCTCTCTATGCGTCATCTGAGTACCTAATGGAATGCCGCTATCACGTGAGCGCGAATTTTAAGAACAGCATGGCGAATGGAAGCAATAAAATGGGATCAATTTTACTATAGGTAGTGTCGGCCGACATGGTGACCGACATGGTGACCGACATGTCGACCAACATATCGGTCGATATGTCGGTCGACAGTCGGTCGACAGTCAGTCGAGAGTCGGTCGACAGTCAGTCGATAGGTCGGTCGATAGGTCGGTCAATAGGTCGGTCGATAGTCGGAAGATAGTCGGTCGACATGTCGACCGACAGATGGAGTGTCGCGTCTCGGGGGAATATGTCAAGTGTTGGTGGAATATCGGTCAAGTGTCAGTGGTCTATCGGCCGAGTGTTGGTAGTCTATCGGCCAAGTGTCTGAATTCGAACTTTATCCGTAAATATAGTTTGAACGTCGCTTGTGTGGTTGTGTATTGCTGCAGTGTCAGTATTGAAAAATTTGATTTGAAGGCATAAACTTTCAGGTTTATGATTAAGATAAGAAACGACTTATGAGTGGCGTGGTGAAAAAAAAAAATTGGGGTGACTTATTTACTACAACATGAGCCACTCACGAATTGAAATCCGTTAAGCAAGTAACAATAACGGGAAAGTGAAAATCCTCATAAACGCAAATCCTTGCGTCACCGTCCCACTTTAAGAAAAAGTTAGCACCTATGATAAAACTTTCTGAAGACCTAATCTCTTTATGGTTTCAATCTGTACTTTTCTCTCGAATATTTTCCCTTTATTTTTGAGACTTTAGCTTTTTCCTACTCGGCTAATGGGAGCTTTACAATAACTAATGACTAATGCGAATCGCAGGGGCGTCACCTCATGGGAATAAACTCTAGCCGAGTAACATGCTTTTTAGTTTTTAGTTCACACATGTCCATGGTAAAGCCGGAACTGGCTGAATTGCATCTCTTCAAATAGCAAAAATTCTGAGACAGTCAATATTAAACCAATAAAACTTTATTCTGACAAGTAAAATAACCAACAAAAATTTTCTCAACAAAGATTATTTAAATTATTTTGTGTCCAAGAAGCTTGTAAAACAACACACTCAGATAGATTTACTCCAGTGTGGGGGTATGGAACCAAGCCTACTTTGAGGGTGGGGGATGATGGTAGCAGAAAGAGACGACCTTTTTTGCTGTGTGTTGGGTCCCGTACGAATACAATGGTTTTGACTGATTCCCTTAAGAGGATACTGTTCAGCAATGTCATCGAGCAGCCTTCGAAAGCATCCATTTGGGTGAGGCTCACCATACCACCTTCGCCACGTGAATTCCTGTAGGTATTCAAGGAGAAAGTCAGGGTTTGTGTTTCCCTTCATTTTCTTAAATTTTTCCTTTGCCGTACACTAGTTGCTTTCAGCATTCTGTGTATGGACTCCGGTTACTGGATCAACAAAATGTAGCGAATGATTCACCGCCCTGTGTAGTAAACCGAGTCTTCTCTGGAGTTGCCGATAAGCCGCCCACTGGTCTGAGTGCACTATGGAGCCAGGTTGAACCTTCCGTTAAATAATACGCAAAAGAGTCGCCGCATTGCGTCGCCTTACGAGCTGTAGGTATGGTTGGGCTGGAGCATACTGTGTGTCAAACAACCCCAGTACCCATCTCTCTCTTCGAGGCCGACGCCCCCTATGAAACTGCAAAGGAATAACAATTACAGCTGCATGAATTAAAATATTATGAAAAGAATCTTTGGAAATGCGGTACATGGGAGGGGGCGGAGGTGATACGACGCGCTCCCAAAAATCTTTAGCATCAGATTAAATGGCTTAGTTTGGTTCTGTAATGAGAGGATGGAAACAGCTGAGGTCAGCTAGTGCATACATTTCACATTTTCCTACACTCTGACAAAGGTTCCAGTCGTGAGTTCATGTACTGTATGTACTCGCAATGCTTGCATTCTCTTAGAAACTACGACCGTTGTACAGTGGAATGCAGATTTCTCCAATACTCAATTTTCCGAAAATCCCCTTTTTTGGAAAGAAAATTCGTTTCCTTTGCATTTACTTCACTGTAATTTTACTCCCGCTTTCTCGAAGCTCCCCATTTTTCGAAAAAATTGGAAGGCAGAGAGGGACCTGGAAGACCAATCATTGTGATCAGTAAGGACCAAATAGAATACTTATGTACAATCCATTTTTCTTGGGAAAAAATAGCCAAGCTGCTCGGTATCAGTGTATCTACACTTCAAAGAAGGAGAAAGATGTTTGAAATAGATGATAAACTTGAAAAGTTTTCAAACATTTCAGATGAACGGTTTGACCTCATCTATAAAGAATTGACTGCACCTGACACAAATCAAGCAAGAGGGGGGGGGGGGGTTTCTCACACCAAATATTGGCCGAAGGAGATTTATTGGTGCCTTGAGAAGCCGAGGTATTAGGGTTCAGCGGTCAAGAGTAAGCGAATGTCTTAGAAGAATGGATTCTATTGGCACTTCGTTAAGATCATCATCATCACCATCATCATAGTTTATTTAATAAAGCAGGTTGAGGGATAGGCAAGACATTACGTCCTGATGTGGACCTGCATCAATTAAACTATCAATTAATAAATACCTAATTAGTGAATAGACCGAAAATGGTATGTAAATAATGACAATTAAAAGAAATAAATATTAATAACAATACGGAGTAAATGTTAAAAGTATTTAAAGTCAATAGATTTGTAGGAAACGCTGCAGGAAGCTTTAGCAAAACTGATAGATTTCAGAATTCTCTTATTTTCCCTGAGTTTTCTCTTGAAGGAAGTTAAGTTTGAACTGTTCTTCATGTCTTCGGGAAGGAGGTTCCAGATGGAGATTGGTTGTATACCGTCGCAAGTACAGTGTACCTGGACCCAATTCACTCTGGCACTTTGATGGTGCTCACAAACTAATTAGGTGGAAGCTTGTAGTTCATCTTTGTATTGATGGATTCTCGAGTTTAATAATTTACTGCAAGTGCTGTGACAACAATAGAGCTGAAACTGTTTTAGAACTCTTTGTTGAGGGAACTCATAAATATGGATTACCTTCCAGAGCAAGATGCGACTATGGAATGGAAAATGTGCATGTTGCTCAATTCATGTTGGAAAAACAGGGCTTAAACAGGGGTAGTATCATCACTGGGTCCTGTTCATAACTGCCGAGTGGAAAGAAGTCATAGAGATGTTAATTCTGGGGTCCTATGTTTCTATGCACAGTTGTTTAATGAAATGGAGAAAACTGGCATTCTTGATCCTTTGAATGATTTGCATTTGTATTGTTTACACTACATCTACCTTCCAAGGATCAATATTTCCCTTCAAGAATTTGTTGCACAGATGAATAACAGGCCAGTTTCAACAGAGAAAAACAATTCCTCACTTCAATTATGGACAGCTGGTATGCTACAGAATGTCAACCCCCCTGAACCCTCACTATCAGAAAGTGAATTAAATCTGTATGGTTTTGATCCTGAAGGGTTAGTCCCTGTGGAGGATGTTGACTATCAGGTACAATTGAATCCACCAACATGTGCAATTTCAGGAGAACAAATGTTACAATTACCTGATCCCTTGGATAATGATGAATATCAGGGACAGCTTAGCTATTTGCAATGTGTAGATCTCATTTCTTCATTTCCAAATGTGAATACTTAGTTACACTAAAAAATAGAAAAAAAATCAAGGCAGATTCTGATTGAATAAAGAAATATTTCTGAATTATTTTTACTTTCCACAATTCTACGGTTGATTCTTAGGGACTGTTCATTATTTATGGAGGGGATGGGGTGGTGGGGGGGGGGGGGGCTGGGTGATTAATTAGCAAAGGTACCTTTTTGTTAAAGGGTCCAACTATGATAAACACATTTTTTCAATGACTGCCCTTTAATTCCGATAGAAAAATTTTGCTACCCCAAGATAGCTCAAGAGTGTATTTCAAGACCCTCTTTTGTAAGCTTAAAAAAAAATTCAGGTCCCCCATTTAATCACCCCTCCCCTCCTCCCAGAAATAACGAATAGTCCCTTACTACAAATTCACTTTAGAAATTAATTTCCTGTGTTGTTTTCAGCTTATCAAATAGTTTTTTTTATGGCAATTATTTTTGCTATTCATTGATGAAATCTACATAATATTCAGCCGAGTAGTTGGGTTAAACACCCATTGTATTCATAGCCAATGATCATCGTCCATTGGGAATTTGAAGTTAGTTAAAACTGCTCAAATCGAAGAATTCTTCTTTTCACATATCACCAAATAAAGTTTTGGATACGAAATTTTAACCCACCCACCTCCTCTTTGGCAATGAGAATGGTTAACTGTTTAAAACAAAGTTTAGGATTTTATGACTTCATTAAGTAGAAAATAATGTATATTTCTACATGATATTTATAAGAATTATTGGTACTCCAACGAAGGACTAACATCTGAAACGACAGTACACACCTTTCACTACCTGACCTGATCTCAACTATCACTGGTTCATTAAACACCACTGCACCCTACATCTCATTATTTATGAAGTAGTTTTCATTGTTTTATGTTTTTTTCATATGCAAAAGGATTGTGGAAAGGCAAAGAAAAACATTAAATTAGAGTGCCATTGGTTTTGAATTCTGAAACCATATGCTGACAATGCTGTCTCATGTGGCTCAGGAAGCCATACATTGTGAGATGTCTACAACAGTAGTTAGTCATTCCAGTGTAGGCAACAATCACAATGACATCAAAACTAAGAAAGGAAATAATTACATCATGATCAAATGGAAAACTTTATTTGGTATATTTTTATGAATAGCAGTGATAACCATGAACAACAATTTTTATAAACTCCCAAAAATATAACATAAATTATTCCTACACAACTTAAAAGCTTGGGTTTGTATGTAGGCACAGTGGACATTCTGATTCTAAAAACATCTCAGTAAACAATAATAGATTTTAAAACTTTGTAAATATATGAAACCACAACCAAAGGTGTTATTATGACAATGTTTTTAGTTAGAACAAACTGTTAACATGCAAAAGGTTAAAACCACGATTCAAAACATGTTCCCTTGATAACAAACAGTCGATCTCCCCCTTTTTTTTCCTAGCCCACAGTTTTTGTAAAATTATACAACACCAAAGTAGGAACTACTGAAAGCCAAGTCATAAAGGTTGAACAAAAACTCGTCACCTGGAAGCTGTTTGGAGTAGCTTGGGATGGGTAGATTGAGAACATTTATGCATGTATTGGCTGTGGGCATAAATGCATCACCACATTCATTGAAATTGATTTCTGGTGATAAAACAAATCCTAGTGTAGGTTCTTCATCTGTTCCACACACAAACTGCAGCACATGACCAAGGTTAAGGGTGTTATTTCCTGACACTCTCCTTCCAGCAGCAACTTCTTTAATGTAACGAATAAATGCAGCATATACTTCCTTCTGGTATTTTCTTGCATTTGAGCCTTCCTCGCTGAGTTTAGGAGTAAGAAGATTAGCAAGCTTCTTCACACTGAGAGCACTTGCCTCACTTGGAATGAAGAGATACATGAAAGTGGGTAGTTTCATCAATAGCTGGAGAACACCAACTTTACGAAACCCTCTAATGAGATTTCTTACACATGATGATGATGAGTGGCCATTTGCTAGTTCTTTAAGAATGTTTTCAGGGAAGAATTTGGATATATCAACAAAGTTGAAATGGTAAATTGGCCACCGTAATGATTACAAAAGCTGACGTTTCGAGCGTTAGCCTTCGAAGGGCTAACGCTCGAAACGTCAGCTTTTGTAATCATTACGGTGGCCAATTTACCATTTCAACTTTGTTGATATATCCAAATTATTTCGTTACTCCCACCGACGCAGCCCCAAACAGTTTCTTTCGAAACTATCATCCTTTTTTCAGGGAAGAATTGAGGAATTTTACCATTCTGAAGAACACTCAGCCCCATTACAATGCCAGCTGGCTTGTATTTTTCAGACAAATCTTCCCGTAACACTCCACCTTCAAAAAGGTTGTGTTTAATCTCAATCAACATCAATCGAAAAAACTCCTTCCTAGGGCCTCCAAAGTCCCTTGCAGCCTCGCCAATAAAGTTCACTTCTAATGGTAACCTGACGTTACTTATTGTGCTTATTTCCTCAAATCCCGATTCCAGTAAATTCTCTCTGTCAACCAGAATGAAATTGGTTTCCCCTTCAATTTCAATTGATACATCTGCTCTCTCCAATGGTCTACCATTTAGAATCTTCCCTTGAGCATACTTCAGTATTTCAACAGGGTTTTGCACATCATATACACAGTGATTTATGATCTCTTGGGTGATTACATCTCTTTCTGTAAACTCCTTATCTTCAGTAAGGTCAATAATTTCCCTCTTCTCAACTGAAAAGCACAATATACTCAGTTCTTATAGTGTTCATTATTATATACAATGAAAACGTGGAGAGAAAGACAGAAATTAACATAATGTAATCCCCTAGTGTTGTTTGAATATTATACTTAAAAAGCTAATAGATTTTTTAACAGTCTAATGTTCTTTTAAAATTGTTCAGCTCATCATCTGAACTAAAAAATTTGGAAATGAACATCTAAATTGCAGAGTGTTAAGTAATCCCATAAGAGAATAGTTTTGTTTAAAACAAATTGAAGCATTCTCCTTAACACTATCCCCTTATGGGATTACTTGGACGTTTATTTCCATTTTTTTTAGTTCTGACAATGAACTGAACAAGTTCAAAAACGTTTGTCTGTTAAAAAATCTATTAGCCTTTTATTTATAATAATAAACATTCCAAGCATGAACAAATCAAAATGTAAATTTGAGGATCATTTAGTCCCATTTTGAGCTACATGTATGGTACATTGTTGTTTCAATAATTACATGTATATAGCGCTCTAATAATGCCAGACAGATTTGATGATTGTAATGATTTAAAAAAACAACCTAACACAATACCAATGCAACTATTAAAACCAAAGACAATACAATAGAATTAACTACTACCTTACAATATTACCGGCAGTAGTCTTATCAGCATCATGAAGTATAGCACTTGGGTCATCTTTTTCTGACTTCTTTTTATCAAATTCAAAAGGGCTTTTATCAAACTCGGAGTCATCAAAGTCATCAGCAAATAAACGAACGTAGACGGTGGTGGTGGATGCAATAGATTTCAACAGTATGCTGCCATCAATTTTTACTCCATTCGCTAACCGAGGCTTGATAAGTGTCCCATAACAGTTCTTTACAAACTCAAAATCGATATCCTTGCAATCATCTGGGAGTTGTGATTTCACTTTGCTGTACAAAGTCTTATCATTCCATGTTTTGTCAATCGCAAAACCTGAAATAACTCGATTCTTTCTTTCCAGTTGCAGCTTTTCTTCTCTCGCTTGTGGTGTTTTTTCAGTGTTTTCCCCGACAATTACAATATCTTTGA
Source organism: Stylophora pistillata (assembly GCF_964205215.1). Lineage (NCBI taxonomy): Eukaryota > Metazoa > Cnidaria > Anthozoa > Scleractinia > Pocilloporidae > Stylophora > Stylophora pistillata. The sequence goes on from NC_142531.1 coordinate 12,555,345, forward strand.
TTGCACAATCCCTTGTTGCAGTACGATTTGTTCTTCCAATATTATGGGATGACGATGCAACATTCCGGGGAGCATTAGTTGCATTGCCCGATAGAGTTGGGAAACGAGAACGAAGCTCGCTGAGAACATTGCTAGGTCTACTTCCAGCTTGCCCTGGAGATTGGTTATCGGTACCAGAAGAAGATGATTGTCTGGCTGATGTATTTAATAGGGAATTAATCTCGCGGATGGCGTTTAATGCTATATTAGCTATTCTCGTTTCTCTACTTGACGAAGACATATTCCAAGATGGCGGCGACGGCAGCCCGTTTTGGCGGGAACTTACCCTCGACCCATACCTTTCTCCACAATGACCGCAATGTATCATGGAACCCAAAAATTAGCTCACAATCCCCAAAATTTTTGAGTACCATGGAAAAAAATTTATACTATCATGATACAAAAAAATATGTACATATACATTAAAAAAATTGGAATTTGTAATTTTTTCTTGCATGATACACAAAAAATCAAATATTAATACAAACAAGAAAGCGACACAGATGCACTAAAACATGATAGTAGCATGAAAAAACAGTCCAGTCAATACCATTTATTGAGAGTGTAATTTTGACCAGTATGGGCCTTCATACAAACGTTAGAGCGATTACGATGAGTAATATAAAGGGCGTACCTCTATCCCGATCTTGGGGTGAAAACGTGCACAAACTAAACAGAAACGATAAATCTACAAAACTTTGGGTGCTATCGTTTGTAATGGAGCACCGTCGAAATATGAAAGCACAAGGTCTGGTCTATGCTTACTGCGCATGACTTGTGACGTGACTAAACAACCAAGTCACGCAAGGGTAACGCTACAAGGTTGTTGTTTTTTAATTTGAAGCCCTTCTCAAGAGTTTACGAAAACCGTTTACAAACTGTTATCGCAAATCCCGGTTCCACTCCAACTGGTCTGAAATAGTTGAAAGCTATTGAATTTTAGCTCAGGTCGGCAGGGAAAATCTGTAGTTAGATTAATTAAAATTGGAATTGAAATTACTTACCAAATGTATCCGTCCCATTGCGCAGATGGCGAATGAGACGCATTGCATTCCTACAATTCCCGCAGTTGACATTTCTTTTCAGTAGTCTGTAACTTTGTAACCAATTTATAAGGCGGAGTTTTCCTCTACTGCTTTTTGCAAAAATAAGGGGACAAAGAACTTCTCGGAAAAAGTGGGGCATTTTAGGAAGCTTGGCTTTTGACATACAATGTAAATCGAATCCCTTTTAGCCTGCGTAGCTTGCGGTATTGTTGGCGCGCGCGAAATAAAGTTTTGCTGGCGAAGCCCCCAGAACCGAGGGGCGAAGCCGCGAGAAATACCGCCTGCCAGAGAACTTGGGTATTTTGAATGCCGCCCACCTTTATCGCCTCATTGGCAAAGATTGACAGGCCACACTGATTCCCTTCCTGTGTGAAAACATGTATAGAACCTTTTAGAGTTTTGTTGAATCAGTTCTTTGCTCTCACGAGCATGTCTAAGGTATTTTCTTCTTTCAAAGGATATGAGTGGTAATTTTGTATTAAATACCATTTTCTGTGTAAACCTTCTTTCAAGTTTGATACTTATTTGATTGCTGGTATAGTGTTACAAAAGATAAATGATCTTTTTTTAATTTCAACGAAATCCCTTTTTGGAGAATTTGATTTCTGATAGTAGTTTTGCTACCAAGGTTGGAGCCAGGTTGAACCTTCCGTTGAATAATACGCAAAAGAGTCGCCGCATTGCGTCGCCTTACGAGCTGTAGGTATGGTCGGGCTGGAGCATACTGTGTGTCAAACAACCCCAGTACCCATCTCACTCTTGGAGGCCGACGGGAACAGAATGACAGCCCTTAACGTACGTGTGCAGGACTTTGATAAACCACGAACAGCGAGAGGCACCGTGTCGCAAAACTCCCCATTACTCTTGTACTTCATGACCGAGACCAATGATCAAAACGTATTTTCATAAACATTCAGGTACAATGAAATAAGCCCAGTATTGCAGGCCCAAAGGAAAAACTGCTAACAAGAAAAATTGAAATTGCCTGGAAACGCAAACTGAAATTGATATAAGTTTTGCATCTGTTCTTTGTTCCCAAAATCCAACACCCAAGTTTGCGGCAAAAAGTAATTAGCTCGGAAGATAGGTCCTTTGAAGAGTTTGCAAGTAATTGAACCATGTAACTTTTACACTTTTTTAATGTGAGAATTTCAGACAGCAGAAATTTTCTTGGAGACATGCCACTTTCCCACACTCCATGATATCGACCCCAAGAGAGACACGGGATAAATATATATAACTCTCAGCGAAGAGGATTCGTTGCAGTTGCATTAGGTGTATTCGAGAACATTAACGCGTTATGGCTGCACGACAAAAGACATGTATGATATGTGGTTTATCGGATGGCCACACTCTGATGGACTGCCCTTACCGCTGCGAGTTTTGCAGCGTATCGGTGAAAAATTGTGAGTGCCATGATTCTAGTATTGTAAGCAGCGTTTTGGCGTTGGAGACCCCCGAAAAGGAGGGCACAAGGACCGAAACGTCAACATCAACACCAGCACCGCCACAAGCAGCCCATGAGAAACGCAAAGGAAGTACCCATGACTGGTAAGCAAACTATTCCTAATTATAGATTTCGTTTGCAAATAGTATATGCAGTAGATATATGGATTATTGCAGGAAAAATATAGATAGCTATGGCCGTCGTGCAAGATTTAAAATCGAAATTTATCCTTATCAGTATGTGGAATTATGAACAGGCGAACTAGTCTATAAATGGAGCAAAATTATAGATCGCCACTAACTCCCTAACGAATAGGCCTTATTTCTTACTTTCGTATTCTCTTATTGCATTTACAGGTGTGGGACAAGCAATAAAATTGGACAAAAGAGGCCAGAAAAAACAGTGCCAGAAAAGAAATTCAAAGAAGCCAAGAATGACCTGCAGGCTGCTATGAAGCAATTGAAAAAATCGGAAGAACTCAATAGGAAGAAGGAGGAGGATTACCAGGAAACGATCGCCGCCTTGGAAAAATGCATCGAAGAACTTGAAGGTATGTAGAATTTTGTGCACGGTTTCTTGTCAACGGTTTTTTGTCAACGCTATTGGACCTATTGTCCGAGAGTATTCTCTGAATTATGCATGATCATGTTTGTCATGATTTGGCGCTATTTGGTGTGTCAGACTATTATTTCGATGCTTAGACTATATTTTCGCCTGCTGACAGGCGCTAGAAAGGGAAGGGAGAACAGTAGGAATTGGACGCGGGGAAAAAGTGTAAACATTGTTGGGAAATAAAAAAATATGAAATTCGGTGTTCTTTAACAGGAAAATATCTCTTTTCAATTTATTACATCTATCTTTCTACTTTGGAAAAGTTGCGCGCAATGTTTCCTGCAACAATTCTGGGGTGGACATACCTTGCAACATCGCTCAAAGAGGGGATCATAAGGGGGGTCCCCGCATAAATACGTTAAAACAGTAATACCGCATCGAGTTTTATCAAAATGCATGGAAAACGCAAACCGCATAGTCTTGTAAAACTACAAAACCGCAAGATAAAACGAAAATGTTCGCAAAACCGCATCAAAAAAACCGCATCAAAAATACCGCAAAAATCGCATCACCGCAAACCCTTATACCCCCCTCCTCAAACTTCAAATGTTGCTTTTCTGTTCACCGCAGGATGGTCGCACACCAAAATGGAGCGCCAGTTATGCGAATTAAAAAGACAGAGTATTTAGTAGAGATGTACACACGCTGCAACTTCGTTGTCAACGATGCGAAGATGCGGTGTAGAACAGAGATGCTCAGGGGCGTAGATACCACATACGCACATATGCATGTGTGTACAGCTGAAATCTGAAAATTTCTTTTCAATCTGATGAAAACATTTTCTATTGCCCGAACGCGTTCTTATCTTTAGATTGGCTGATTTGAATTTATTTCATATATCGTTTCTTTTTTAATTCAGTTGGCTGATAGATAAATTAAAATAAACAACTAACTACTGCGTTTCACTGAGGCATTTATTTCTTGTAATATCCCACGGAAGATGCAGGAAATGGCATTTCCGCCAAAATTTTAACATTTCCAGACCCCCCTAGTGAGGAGCCTCTGCCACTCAAAATAGTACACTTCGGCGTATAGTTACAAAATCGCTAGCTACGCCCCTGATGCTTTCGGGGTCTTTCTGTGATGCATGCTGCTCTTGATTCAACCCTGCCGTTTAGTTTGCCTCAAGCTAAACGCACTGCACTTTTTCGAAAACAAAAATACGCGTTAAAAACATTGCAAAGTTAAGCATATCAGGAATTTTCAATGTACAATTACAAATTCTATCGTGGACTAATAGTTTGGCCAAATACTAAAGAAACCATTTTATTCGATCCTCAAACTGTACATGCAACTGAAAATGCAATATTTTTTGTAGAGTCGGTTAGCATGGGCAAGAGTGAACAAAAATCAGCTGACTGAAGTGGACACTGACGATGGGACAGACCAAATGTCTGATACTGACATTGGGGACGACAATTTCATCGAGGACGATACTTGGGAAAAGGAAACAAAAGACGATGAAGAAGGAGCAGAGTGTGCTAAAAGAAAGACTAAAGGTTAGTTCGTGTGCATGACTGAACAATTAGTGGATCGTGGGTGATTTATATACGAGTCGAATCCAATGAAACTTTCCCCACGGCATTTGACTTGCTCTTAAATAAATTGGTCAAAATCTCCAGTATTCGGGGCCACAATATCTTCCACACTTTGCAGACTAAGGATTACCTCAAAATCGATTTTGAAGTTTTGATCATTAATTTGCATGGCCAGGGAGGGAGGAGACTCTCTAATACAAATGACGGGGTTGTTCATGGGAAATTTTAAATTTACCCCTAAAGGAGACCAATCTGGGCGTGGCTCTGGGTTTATGGACCCCTAAAAGATACCAATTTTTAGCTGTAGGTATCTTGATTTCCTTTTTCATAGACTTAGACAACCAAAACTGAATGACAGCGGGTTTCTTTATTGAAATTTATTCGCAAGCAACCTCAAAAGATAGCTTGACAGCCAGAAATGTGAGATTTTACTCCTGAAAAACGTAAGCAAGACGACAATCCCTGATTTTACCCTAAGCAAGACGAAGATCATCCCTGTCATTTTCATGAGAGTCCCCGCCCCCAGGTTTGCACGATTACGATCATCTGTAGCCTGCTGTCTAGCCTGCATACCGGAACAGAAAGGGGAGCGAGAGAGGGAATATCCCTCGCGTTTCGCGCGCGTCCCACGCGCTCAATTGCGCCGTCAATAAGACCTGTTGACCAAACATGACCTTATCCCTGGGAATCGATATTTTCCTTATATATTGTCGTAGTGAAAACCCATTGTGGTGGCACGGAATCACCGTATCACATTATAAACATTTAAATATTATTTCACAAACAAAAAGGTTACATTCACCTATAACTGAACTTAAACTACTCCATTTTTTTTTCAGAATTACCGATATCAGGATGAAATCTGGAAGGCATTCATCGAAGATAGAAAGGCGTCCTCACAATTTTACAAAATCATCACTGTTCCTAAACAGAAGCTATGCGACGCTTTGGCATCGCACGAAACACGTTAAGAGACTATATCGACCTGTGTGAACTCAACATCGTGGACCCCAAGAAATATGAAAGAATTCTGGCGACTGAGCGTGAGAAGACAGGGAAAACATCCGCCAAGAGTATTGAACGTCGTTGCAGGGTTACTTTGAAAGAACTCAAAACTCGCGTAAACGAATTGAAGGAGGAAAAGTAGCTCCTTCTGTCCAAATGACGGATTTTACTCTTAATCATTTTCAGAATGGGGGGCAATTTTCGCGAGGTTCTGGCGAAGCGTTTTTTAGCTAGGATTATTTTCTTTGACGTTCTGTAGAAAGCAATCGGTTATTTCAAAATGTAGTGGGTAATTATAACAAACGGTAGATCAGACATGTAACCGCAGGATTTCGACAGAGCCTCAGCTTCTTGACTTCATTTTCGTTGTTATTATGTTTCAGTTGCCTTACCCGGCTGCGTGAGTAAAGATAATATTAGATTTGTGATAATAACGATTAATGATTTTTAATTAATTTTTTAATCATGGATACTGAATTGCTTCATTAAAGTTATTGTTTATTGAAATACAATGAAGCTGTTCATAGAGAACTGATCCTCCTAGGAGGATTTCACCACCTCCACGTAAACACGGCCCAAGCGATATGTTAGATTTTAACATACCTCTGCTAGGAAAGCAGTGCAGTTGAAGAGGATTCATGCCTAAATTAAAATACCTCATTCTGGTGGCTTCGTTTCGCTTGATTTGGTGGTTTCGTTTCAGTTGCTCCAGTCGCTTTGGCTGTCAGTCGGTGGTTTCGTTTCCCATGTTTCGGTGGTTTTGTTTTGGACGTTTCGTTTCGGCAGTTTCGGTCGTTTCGTTGTTTCTAGTTTTAGTCTATGCCCCAAAGAACAGCAGAGGTTTTATCCTGTTAAGATTTTCTTAAAACACGTCCATACAGTCGACAATAGGTAAAACGCTATTGAAGCATCACTTAAGTGTCACTTAAGTGTCAGCGAAGTATCGGTGAAGCATCGGCCAAGTGTCGACCGAGTGTTGACCGAGTGTCGGCCAAGTGTCGGTCAAATATTGACCGACTATTGGCCGACATATATATCGGTCGACATATCAACCGACAGTCGGTCGATTGTCGACCGACCGACATGTCGGTCGCCATGTCGGCCGACACTACCTACAGTAAAATTGATCCATAAAATGTACAGAAAATAGTCGTTCGTAGAATTTCAAACAGGGGTTCGTGATGCTATGAAAGGTAGATCCTGGACAAAATGTTCGTTTCGTTATGGCGTTTCATCGTTTTGTTATGTCAAGTCGTTGTTTTCCAAGTTCGACTTGTCGAACTTCCAGTTCATTTCGTCGTATTGTCTAGTTCGATATGTCAGCTGGCCTCTTCGACTCGTCGTTTTACGAGGCCGACTCGTCACCGACCACATCGGTTCGTCCTTTTGTCGTTTCGTCATGGCATTTTGCCGTGTCGTTATGTCGTTATGTCGTTTCGTCGTTTCGATTTGTCCACTCAAGAAGAGCTATAATTCAACCTAAATTACATGAAGCGTTCACTTGATTCCATACACTCTTACATGAAGCAATAATGTGGTATCGATTATTTGCCCTCTGCCGAAGGAAATGGATCTTTTGAAGAGCTACTTACGGCACAGCATAGAATTCGTCTTAAGTCAAGTGAATGATCGTTTCCATGAAAGTGACAATGGAATTGGATATCTAATAACACACCTTGACAGTCTTGTATATCTTAGCTCGGGCATCTTCGTTGTTTAACATTCCTCCTCGGCTGGAGTGTTTGTTGCAAAGAGCTCATCAAATGTTGGTTGTTCTTGGTGGCAGTGACATGTACAACTTATTACAAAGGCGGTTGTTTAAGTTTACAGGATCCAGGGGTCGTTCCGGCATAGATATTCTTTTTGCTTTTGAAATTTTGCAAATGTTTCATGACTTTGAGTGACTATACGTCAAATTATGTCAACCCTCTCCTTACTTGACTGTGTACAAGTTGAGTCATCTAAGTCATTTAAAAACCGCTTCATGCTTTCGGCTGTGTATTTATCACATTTGTTCGCTCCGTGATGTTACAGTAACAAATGAAATGTTAAACCAGATTTATGATCAAATATGAGCTTTCTCTGGGTTCTTAATATAATTCTTTGAAAAGTAATCAGGTTTTTGAAAACGAACTGGCCACGTGCTATGCAATATCTCACCCCTCCCCCACATGTTATTTTTTGGGGTGAATTCCACGGCAGAAAGCCTCACTCCAGGTTGTTGTATACCAACTTGTAAGTTCCTCTTTCTCGCCACTATTAAAGCAACGATCGATCTCATCTTTATCTAATAATCAGCAGTTCGAATGTGTGATATTCATGCATTCACAGTAATTTAATTATTACTCACGGATTTATCATAAACCAAGAAAATGACCAGCTCCTAGGTGGCTTTTTAGAGCACTGTAGAGCACTTGTAAAGCACATTACTGACTAGATTCAACTCCCGTACTATCCGTTATTTTCACTACAGCTGAGGTCAGTGCCCACTATTATAAATTTTATGATCCTTATAAAATCTTCCGTAGATAATTCATTTCAAAATCTGCTCTTCACAAAACAGCTTTGTTCAAAACTCTCGTTTAAATAAAGACGATGAGAGTCATTGTAAAACAAGTTCGTAAAGCGAAACTGCATAAGCAGATCTTTTCAAATGGGGCGTTTCCTAAACATTACAACAAACGAGGAAGCTTGTGTGTGCAGGCCGGCTGTCAAACGAAACTTGGCAAGCTTTTATTTTACAGCAAAACGAGGTCAAGAGTTCGTCAGAGAGCTGAAAAAAAAGGAAAGCACTTGTTACTAGAAAAGACAAATATTGCCCTGAAATTTTGCTGCCATCGAGTTTCAGTTTGCACAGATTTATAGGAACTGAAAAACAAGCTCAAATATCTGTTCTCTAAATCACCATCTTAAAGAGTGACTTAAGATGGCAAATCAAAATGCTTTGATAACGAACAACAATCTTGGATACACCCGTGAAAGGGGGAAATTCTAATTTCTTCACGGATGGCGTGGCTATGGGATCCCCTCTATGTCCCTTACCAGCTAATGTGTTCATCATGTCCCACGCTAAACAAAACCTTGAGCGATAGGGTAAACTCCCTTCTTTCTATAGAAGATATCGTGTGTTGACGATACATTCACCATCATGGCTAATATGTCAACAGCATCTAACTTTTCCCGTGATTCAGATGCCCGCAGTTCTCGTTCTTTACATGTGACTCGTAGGGAGGAGATGGAGGAGTTGAGGGGGATTTTACAAGAGGCAATTAACAAAATCGAGGATATATCATCTCCATCACATGAAAGAGAGCCGATTTCAGGAGGGAGAGAGGTTCAAGAGAGAGGTTCAAGAGAGAGGTTCAAGAGAGAGGTTCAAGAGAGAGATTCAAAAGAGATTCAAAAGAGATTCAAGAGAGATTTCAAGTGGGAGATAGATTTCATGAGAGAGAGAGTAATTTCAAGAGCAGAAGCAAACTGGAGGTAAGACGATCGATAATTCAACACCAAGTTTTAAAAGCGTTCTTCATGTAAACTTAAGTACTTGTAGTGGCTCCTTACCATTTACTTGCATTTTAATAAAGCAGAAGTGTTAGTCGATTCTCTCACCACACCGAAAACCCACGCTAAACTTCGCTGAAGGGCGAAAGACGGAGAAACCATCGTTGGTAAACCCCTTTTTTTGAACAAAAATGAAGTTCATTGAGAAAATGAACTCCAGAAGACTTGATTCAGATATGTGACATTTACTGCCTTAGAAGCCATTTGCAAAGAAATACTGTCCTATTTGCAAAGAAATGTTGGTCCTATTTTTTATAAAAAGTTCTACTTGGACTTTTATTAGAGAGGAGTACGATATCTTCTGACGTTTCTGTCAGATCTGATTATTAACTGTACGGCGATGTACGGTTATTAAGGCTAAAGCCCGTCAATATAAAGCAACACTCCACAAATTAACAAATATCGGTTAAAGTATATATATGTTATTCACCATCCGGGAGGTCTGTATTGGGAAAAACTGTGCCCGAGGGCGGTACCCAAGACCTCGGGCACGTTTTTCCCAATACGGACCGACCTATGCTGGTGAATAACATTTTAATTTTTTCTAACACATAACAAAATGATTGCCAAAAGAACCCGAATGATTTAGGGCTACAATTACAAGTTTATTTACGGGAAAACCTCCATAAACTTGACAATTTGTTAGCGAGTGGATGATAAAGAATACAGACGTCATTCAAATTAAATTGAAAGCTTTCACTGAAATAATTTTAATTTGTAAATGTAACTGAAAAGGCTTCCGAGTAAACTTTGAAACAGTTTTGTCAAGTAACTGTCACCTTGCGACACCTGTCAATTGAAGAAGAAAAAAAGCGTACGCTTTTGAATTGACAGCAGTGCTGGTGTGACTGACAAACACACACGAGTTAAATGACGATGCGAAGATCTCGTAAAAACAACAACAACAAAAAACACTCAGGCCCAGTTTAAACTTCGCATTTTACATGCGCCGAATCTAATTGCCGAATTAAGTGCGTGTAAAATGCGAAGTTCAAATCAATTAAATTCGGCAGATTTGTTTTAAATACGAATGCAGTGGAATATTCGACTGATCCAGTCGAATATGCGACTGAAGCTTGACAGTAGATTTAAACGTCGCATTTTACATGTGCCGAATCTAATTCATAAATTATGTTTAATTATATTTTACCCACAACACAACAGTTTTATGCTACATGACATGCGCAAAGAAAACTGGAAGGAAGGAATCACAGGTGTACCAGAGCAACTGAATATGGCGGCTGTCGAAGATAGTATGTGTGATTCGTGCTTCTCTACAACAAAGTATACATGTTTGACATGCGAGAATTTCTTTTTGTATGAGATGCTCTGTTTTTGAAGAAGACAACGAAACACTGGGTTGGAAGGCAGGACGAAGTGTAGCTCGTTGCGAAATTTGTTTTTGGGAGAAGATGGAGAACAAAGTCAATGAACGAGAATTTGATAAGGAAAGTGAAACGAATATCAGTGTCTCCTCTCGCTCAAGCTCAAGTTGTGGTGAGCCTTACAAAGTACGGCAAAGAATCGACGAGACAGGTATGTATTGGCTTTGCAAACGGGACCGAGACGTTTGATATGTGGCTTTTCCCTTTACACTGTTTAATTATGTTTATTTTATTCTGGAATATTGGAATATAGGAGCGTAAATTTTTCATGCACAAGTCAGTGAATTTTACAGAAGGGTCAGAAGGTGTTTTTCGTTAACTTATCCATAAACGTTGGGTCTGGGAAATGTGAAAAAATTCTACTCTTCCTGTATTTCTGTCTATTTAATTTGCTCCAGGGTGAGCAAAAATGTGCAATAATTTTAATTTGAAGGCTTCAGAGATGCCTTTCCTCCTCCCCTCTCTGTTCCAAATGTTTTCACGTCACATTGTTTATTAGTTATGGTAGTTCAGTGAAAATGATCAAAATGCTATATCTTGGTTATTTAGAGTGGAAGCTGCTAAGTTGGAAGATGGTGATGTAGACGAGAAATCCAATAATGATGATAATGATGATGATGAGGAGGAGGAGGAGGAGGAGGAGGAGGGAGGAGGAGGGAGGAGGGAGGAGGAGGAGGAGGGAGAAGGGAGGAGGAGGGAGGAGGGAGGAGGGAGGAGGGAGGAGGAGGAGGAGGAGGAGAGAGGAGGAGGAGGGAGGAAGGAGGAGGGAGGAGGGAGGAGGGAGGAGGGAGGAGGGAGGAGGAGGGAGGAGGGAGGAGGAGGAGGAGGAGAGAGGAGGAGGAGGGAGGAAGGAGGAGGGAGGAGGGAGGAGGGAGGAAGGAGGAGGGAGGAGGGAGGAGGGAGGAGGGAGGAGGAGGAGGAGGGATGAGGAGGAGGAGGGAGGAGGAGGAGGAGGAGGGAGGAGGAGGAAGGAGGGTCGCTAAGTCTTTTTGTGAAGAAGTCTAAGGGGAAGAAAAAGAAATCTGGTCGTAAATCAGCTTGGAGCCCTGAGGATGTTGACTTCTTCATCGATATTGTGGTGAGCAATACTTACTACAAGAGAAAGCTCATTTTTACTAACACCAAGTGTCAAAGGAATGGCGAAATTTATGAGAAAATTTTGACTGAATTGAAGAAAAGGGCTTCTGCAAGGGGTAAAGAGTTTAAATTTAGCGTGAAACAACTGCGTACAAAGTTTAAAAAATGTGTAAGTGATTGCAAACAAGCAGCACTCACCATACGAACAGCCACAGGGATCAAACGATTCCAAGAAGATCGAGGGCTTGGCAACTGGTTTAAGCCTCTATTTACAGTAGTGCAAACAAGAGATAGCTGCCAACCAGACCAAGCCATAGAGCCTTCTTCTTTAGAGCAGTCTACCAGTTCAGAGAAGTCCTCCAAATCAGCTGATGCGGATAAATCACTTCAAGATGATTTGGAAAATAATAACGATTCTGAAGGGGGACTTTTTATTCCCATAAAGAAAAGGAAGAAGGAAAAACCAAAGGAAAACCTTGCAGCTGCTGTTATGGAAGCTGCAGAGCTAGTTAAAGAGGTTTGCAATAATGATCCAACGAAAGAGTTTATCAGGTTCTTGCAAGAAGAAATGAACAAATCCCGTGAACATGAATTCAAAATGATTCAGCTTCTAACCCAACCAAATTTAGGTTCTGCCAGCTTTCAACAACCTCTTTTCTAAGCAGTGCATCACTCTGAGAGTGCACATTATATCATAATTTCTAACACAGTTACACAATCAAAGATACAAGCCATGAGAATATACAGTATGATAACTAAAGGTCAGTTGTCTTAGTGTTTAAACAACTTTCCCCAAGCACAACAATAAGAAACGTAAGGATATCCTTAAGGAGAATCTGTTTGTTGATGTTGGGGCTTTAATAGTTAAAATGGCTACACTTTGGGAAGGGAACCTTTTTTATTCTCCTCATATTAGCAAAAATTCCTTGTCATAATGTTCTGCTCGTTTAAATGCAAATAATAAAAAGCAACAGCTCATGACAACTAAAGAGTTAAACGATACCAAAATTTAGCAACTGACAACACATTTTATATGGTGTTGACTGATTTTTTTTCACAGTACAAAAGTAAAAGCCCATGAAGGGCCTGACAAATACATGTAACTGCACAACTCATAAATTTAACACTTCCATAATTATGGAATACCGGTAGGTGTTTGAGCAGCAGATCTCGATCAGGGACCCAAGACTATTTAAGAGGTGAGAGAATGTTCCCTGTAAATTACTGAAAAAGACTACAGATAATGAAAATTACAAAATTACTGAAAAACTAAAAAAACTACAAAAATGAAAACTACAAATTACTACAATTTAACTTGAAAACTACAAATTACTGAAAAAGACTACAGATGATGATGTACTGTGAAAAGAAATCAGTCAACACCATATAAAATGTGTCGTCAGTTGCTAAATTTTGGTATCTTAACTCTTTAGTTGTCGTCACCTAAGTTTGTAGTCACAACCTACATAACCTGCAAAAGAGCTTGGGTTGGTTCCAATTATCAAATAGTTTTGTTTCGATTAATGAAATGGAGTTTGTCACAAAAATATCAGTTACTTTTTTGATGTTGTAACTACATGATCTGAATAACTGTGATGATTTAAGACATTTTAAGTTCTAACAATTATAGCAAGGGCAATGACGATACAATATTAATATTAATAACAAGACTCCCACTTTTGGGGTAATGGTTCTTTTAGTTTACTCAATTATCCCTGATAATGTTTTGAAACAAACGTTCTGAATTAAGTTTAGATCCTTCTGAAGAAAATCTTACATGTTTGTACATTTTTATGAATAAAAGGTAAACAAAACCTACTGCTGGCAAAAACTTCTGAGCTATGTCACTGTTGTTTTCAATCAGGTTAGAGAATCAAGTTAGGAAACTCTCCCAGTTTCTTTCTCCACCCATAACTTTCCACAAAGGGCATCTCTGACTCTAGTCGCCTCTTCTGAAACATCATGCCACATACCCATCAAATGTCCTCCCGGCGGCCTTGAAGCATGTAAAGAATATCAGAATATTAAAAAATTTTATTCAGTTGTTCTGATGGCCATGGTTGATTCTCATTACCGTTTTGTATGGGGTAGTTGTGGTTATCCTGGGAACTCCCATGATGCTATCATTTTTAGGTCTACAAACCTTTGGAATTCAATCCAAGATGGCCTTGTAACATAGGATATGTGATTATTTATCTTATGACTTAATAAAGATTCAATTCAATTCAATGCACACTTCTGCACTCTCTCATGCGTAACAGTTTCCTGATTTCATCCCTGTTTCTTCTCTCATTGCCATCTGTACCGACTGTTAAATGGAGCTTTCTTGGAATGGAGTCCCCTTGCATGAGACAAATATTGTGTAGGACCATACATGCGAGTGTTGCTAAGTGAACATGTTCTTTGTCACTTTCGTTTTTCCGCAACAGCACCCTCCACATTCCCTTTAACTGACCCTACGCTCCCTCGGTGACCATACGTCCCCTACTAAGCCTGTAGTATGAGATATCTTTGTTGAGGGCTTAAAACAACATTTGTGTAGGGTTTCATGAGCCATATACTGAGGGGAAAGACAGAATCGGCTAGTATAAGAGGTGGTACATTTACTTCACCAACAGCTTTGCCCACGTTGGGTAGAAGGCCATCTTGGATTGAATTCCAAAGGTTTGTAGACCTAAAAATGATAGCATCATGGGAGTTCCCAGGATAACCACAACTACCCCATACAAAACGGTAATGAGAATCAACCATGGCCATCAGAACAACTGAATAAAATTTTTTAATATTCTGATATTCTTTACATGCTTCAAGGCCGCCGGGAGGACATTTGATGGGTATGTGGCATCCATCCAGTGCCACCCAGCAGCAAGGGAATTGCCATAATTCCTCCATGTCAAGAATCTTTAGCTCAAAGTCTTCTCGAGATTTCGGCATGTTACTTGAAATACTTTCAGCCCACAAATATTCAACAAGAACCTGGCATACTTCCAGTACAATGGCGCTCACAGTGGCAACTCCTCTTCCTACCATTTCAGCGATAGTCTAATAGTAGTCGCTTCTTCCAAGTCTATAGAGACATATGCCCAGTCTTTCCTCAGGTGAAATTGGTTCCTCTGTCACAATTTGTCTTTGAAGTACGTTCCCCACACGACTTAAAATAAAATGAAATGTTGTCCGTGAAACACGTAAGGTTTTCTTAAACCGAACATCAGAATATGTAATCCATACCTTGTGCCACCAGCCTTCACTTCGTATCAATCGACGGCACGATCGTGGTCTTGGGACACGTGCCATGGCATTTCTATGCGATAGGAAAAGCATAAGAAGGGAACAAACATACAGAAGTCGTCTTCTTCTTGCTAGCAGATGCACTGCCATCTGCATGATAAGTCGCCATTTCCTGTTAGCGCGAATGGTTTTTGAAAGGCATAAACAGGGTTGTCAATAGAAGCCGGTAGCCGGCGGAAATCCGCCGGTTGTCAGACCATATTGCGCCGGCTACTCGACCCGTTCTTGCTGTAAAGAATTTGAAATACATTTTGTAGAAAATCTTTTTTTCCTTTTCTGAATCAAAATGAATGATATCCCTAACGTGTAGCCTGTTTATCGGTTGACGTTACTAAATATAAACGCATGTATTCTCAACTAATTATTTCTAAAATTTAGCAAACAAAAATACATCAGCGGTGTCACGTTTTCTTTTACGGGAAATTGCGTGACAGAAGCGAGTTGAAGATGGACGCGCGAAAGCGGTCAGGATCATATACATTACATGATTTTTTTTCGAGTTCTGTAAAATCAAAAAAGAAGAACAATGAAGACAGCGAGGATGATCAAGGTAAGGAATCGCTTCCTTAAGTGAATAAAGTAATTTAATTGTAGAATTAAAATTCGCAATTCGTGAGAATTTCTCGGGTCCGGCAAGAAACATCACTTACAGTACCGTTTTCGCCGAAAAAAACAGTAATAAACCGTGTAATAAATTTTCAGTATCTGCTCCTTTTTGTAAATCTTTACAAGCAGCGTTGTTTGACTGCTTGTTTACGAATTACTTCTCATTGAACGCACGGCATCGCCAATTTAATAAGGGACAAAGTCGGAAGAGTCTCGATGAAGTCATCGAGAAAGAGCTAAAAATATAGCTAAGGATCGGATTTACGGGAAAGGCGCTGGGGTTTCTTTTGCCGTCTTTTTCAAAAGCTCACTTTTTTTCGCAATATATCTTTTGCCTGTTTAGTCGACAAGGACGGTAACGCTGTGAAGAAGATAATATTTCGTGCATGTTTTCTTCGGTGTTTTGTGGGCGCCGTATTTAAGTCTAGACATGGCGGCCTTTTTGTAATTACCACAGATTTGCACAAAGATACACAAAATGATAAAACTTCAAAGGATAAATTGAATGAAACTTGTACTGCTTAAATGCATGGAGCTATAAAGGACTTTTATATTTAATATGATTTCAATAGAAATCTGAAATTATTCAGCAAATTTTCGCGTCAGGCGTTTACACATGACGAAGTTTGTCTCGACTGCATGCTTATTCTGGATGTTTATCCTTTATTTAACATGAGATTTGCGATGAATTCTAAGGTCCTGAATTAAACTTGTCTTGTTTTCCAGTTAAGAAAGAAAATGAAAGTTTTTCAATGCTAGCAAACTAAAACTAATGAATATTTATAAAAAAAAAAGGTTTTGAATGCGAAATGTGCCACGACTTTTTTAAAGGTTTGACTATCAATTGTTGGCGGGAAAATCGTTTTGTGAGATGGACAGCTGTGTTTACTATGGCATAATAAAACGTATTTAAAACGCTTTTCTCAATTCAACATTTTGTCAGGAAATCCAAAGGACAATGTTGCTGACAAAACAAACTCCTCAATTTCTTTTGGTGATCAGAGCGCAAGTGCGACTGAGAAGAGTAACGCTTCAACTACCCTTGCTTCAACTAAAAGCCCCACTTTAACTGCAGCTCAACCAGAAACGAATTTGAGATCACCAGCCTTAAAGTCTGTCAAATGTACGCCTGAAGACGCGACCGCAATGAAGAAGGAAATTGAGACGCTCTTTGCTTTTCCTGAAGGAGCTGTAGTGCACAACTTTTATAAGTGCACTTCCGATAACTGCCAACACCTGACATCCCAGGAGCAAACCCGTCTAAAGCCTAGCCGCGATAGATTTGTCCACAGCTGGTTGTTCGACAACATGCTCAACTTTTGCCATAAAACGGAAATTGCTTGGCTGGTTTATGAGGAAGGAAAGGGCATGTTTTGCTATCTGTGCAAGAAGCACAATACAGAAAATCAACAAAACAAGTCCAAGGTTTATAATGCAACCCCGTGCATACGCTTTAAGAAGTCAGCAGTTCAAGAACATTTAGCAACCCAGCAACATAAGGATGCTGTTGGAGCTGAAATGTTAGGAAGGGTGTCAGTGTTTCATAAAGAGATGCAGGAAAGGAAAATAGTGAAAGATGATGTCATGTTTAAGGCTTTCTATGGGGCATACTGGCTTATCAAAGAGGAAATTTCCAACCAAAAGTTTTCATCTCTTCTGGATCTGCTTAAATTGCTTGGTCTCGATCAAATGAAGCATTTCCAGTATTCTTCACAGGGTTCTGTAAGAGAAATCTTTTTTGCACTGGGCTCTGCATTGCTCGAAAAGTTGTTGGAAAAGGTAAAGAAAGCAGGCTGCTATGGCTTGCTTACTGATGAAGTAACTGATGTTACAGTCATGGAAATGCTTATCACCTTCATCCAGTACTTCAACAAAGAAACAAGGCAAGCTGAGACAAGTTTCTTGTTTATCGAAGACGTTCTAAAGAACTCCAATTCAGCCAATGCAGAAACTATCTTTACAGTCCTCACAAGCCAGCTAGCTGAGTTTGGTCTAGAGATAAAGAAGTGCGGCTCATTTGTGTCAGATGGTGCAAGTGTTATGACCGGTGCACGTGGTGGAGTGGCAACCCGTCTGAAGGAACTTAATCCTCAATTGATTTCTCTGCACTGCTTGTGCCATAAGCTTGCATTAGCCTGCACAGACACCAGCAGCCAAATAGAATACATACGAAATGTTGAGCTCTGGCTTAGGCAGCTTTGGAAAATGTTTGACAATTCACCAAAGCGTACTGCAATGTACTTGAAAGTTCAAATAAATTTGAAATCCTTAGTCCTCTCTGATAAGAGTAAGAAGGTTGTAACAAAGAAGATTAAGAAGGCCTGCCAGACCAGATGGCTGTCTTTTGATGCAGCTACAAGTGCCATCTATGAAGATTTCAATGCAATATTGCAGACTTTAAGGCAGCTGAAAGAGACTGATGCAGTAGCTTCTGGCCTCCTCAGCAAGATAGATTCTTCCAAGTTTATTGGAACAATTTACATCCTTAAGGAAATTCTTCTAGTTCTTTCCAACTTAAGCAAAAACTTTCAACGAGGGCAAGTCAACTTCTCACATATCCAGCCGTCCATTAGTTACACCCTGCAGAAGCTGACTGAAATTGCAGATTCCAAGTCCCCAATAACAGCCCTGAAGCGAGACATAGAAGGACGCCTGTCTATATCTGGGGTAAACTTGAGTACTGCCACAGAAAATCAGCTTTCCTATTTTCTTTTAAAATATGTAACAGCCCTGAAGGACAGCATTCACAGCCGGTTTGATGATGATCTCCCTGTTGTCAGCGCATTGTCCATTTTCAACCCATTAACCTTGCCCCAGCCAGGGTCTGGTGCATTTAAGGAGCATGGAACAAAGAAGGCACAGACATTGGCAAAACACCTCTTCAGTGAACCAGCAAAACAAGAGCAGCTACTAGCTGAATGGGAGAAATTTAAATATGATATGGATGCATGGAAGCAAGAAATCCCAGAAGAGGTGAAGGAGAGCCACCTTGAAACAGCAACAGAGTGGTGCCTCAAACGACTGATCTCGCTCAAGACATCTTACAGCATTGTGTTTCCTGCTCTAACAAACATTGCTGAAGTCTGTTTGTCAATGGCCGTTTCTAACGCATGGCCAGAAAGAGGTGGCAGCGCCCTGAAACGTATCAAGACTCGGCTGAAAAACCGGCTAAGTGTTACCATGCTTCAATCTCTTCTAATGATCACTATTAATGGTCCCAAGGTTGGAACCTCAGAATGTGAATCCCTTGTCACAGCCGCAGTAGAGAAGTGGCAAAACCAGAAGAAGAGGCGAAAAATGCCAAAGATCAGAGTGTCGTCAACTGTTGCAGCCTCTACCTCCCCACAACTGGCAGAAAATGATGTGATCGAGACAGCTGATGCCTGTGTGCAAACACACCCGTCCCAGGCTGGTGATAACATAGATGGTGAATTGGAGGTGCAGATTGCTAGTGCCGCCCTGAACCTGACTGATGATGCTTTGTGCCAAGAAGAAGCAGACTCTGATTACGATAGCGATTGTGACGTCGACGATGTTGATGATGCCTTATTTTTATAAATTACATGACTTGGTTTTGATTTTGTTGTAAAGTATAGTCTGTCAAATGTAGCGTAATGAACTCAAACAGTCAAATTGTTTGTCATGCTAGCATAGACAATGAACTTTGTAATTTTTGAACTGTACCTTCCCAAATCAAATTGTTTGTGAATCAAATTGCAATCAACTTTTAAAACGTGACTAGGCAGTGTGACGTAAAATAAGACTGAGCTAAATTTGTCAAAGAACAGCAAGTGGAACTTTTTAAGTGGATTTTTCACTGAATTTTACCTTAATGTACATCTGAAAATTCCCCTTGAAAACATGCTCAAATTCCAGGAAATGGACACCTTAGCAACTGTATATTTCAAAACTTTTCCGGGGGGCATGCCCTAGATAGGGGCGCTGCGCACCCCAGAACGCACGCTACACGTGCTAGCCCTTTACTAACCGGCTACTCTCTTGAGATCAGACAGCTACTTTAAATTCTACTGACAACCCTGCATAAACGCCGAAAACACAAAATATCCTCCTTATTTTTGTCAGCCATATTGGCGGTGGACTTAGAGCGGAGTCTGGGAATGAAGCTGTCACTCGCACTCGGCAATTAAATTCGACACAATTAAATGCGACGTTTAAATCAAATGCCGAACTTTTTTAATTCAGGTCGACTTAAATTAGTATTAGATTTGGCGCATGTAAAATGCGACGTTTAAACAGGGCCTCAGAGATCTTACGGAAAGTATTGTTTATTTCCAGCGACGATTAATCTTCGAAGATTTACTTCTCTTCCGTTTTAAAAAGAGAGTTAAATTGTAAGTGAATGGAAATGTGTGTTTCGAGTTGTTAGTCTCCTTGTTCGTTTTCTGCAATGGTGTGTGTAAATCTGTCTTTCTTCCATTAAAAAGCTAAGTCAGTGAGACTCTTTCTAGGTAGACACAAGGGGATTCAATGTGACTTTTATTCATCAAATTCCTGCAGTTTCTGATGGGAAATTTATGGTAGAAATATGCAAATTCAAGGGATTTGCAAAGAATAGGCGAAAGTGTATTTAAAGAAGAACTCAAAACTTCTCTCAACGTTTCAGGCAACGAACAAATTGTTTTGAAGAATTCAGATATTATCGAATGAGAGTCACGCAACCACCTCTCCTTGTAACTTTCTGAGTTACTTTTTGTGAAGGATTATTAAACAAAAAATTGTTTTTAGGCCGCGTTTCAATCGTTTTAAAAACAAATTTAGTACCACCAAATCTATTTCGAAATCAATTTTTGCAGAAAAACCCTTCTGATTTGAGAACGAGAGAGAAGATGGAATGAATATTATTTATCGCCAAAAGGTCGTCACCGAAGTCTTTGCTCAAACACTCTGCCCGGCCAGCAAAATGAGATATATTTGTGAAATCCTGCAAAGCTTAAGGTGGCTCGTACCAGTTTTCATCTTTTTGATGGTTTGTAACTTTGAAAGAATACAACAGAAAGACTAACCAAGGCCAGTTGAACACTTTTATGCTATTTCCACACGCGTTCGCGCGCATTTAAAAATATGCATTCTATAAGATCGACATTTGCTCATGATCTGTTTGAGCTACCGCTGACAATTGCGTGTGCTCGCGTGAGCGCCTACGATCTGATGTTTATAGACGTTTACTGCTAAGAAAATCATTAAACAGCTGTCAAAGACAGCCTCCCGGACTCATCTTAAAAATCCTACACACGACTTCTGGCTATATCATATTGTTTTCCTTTAAGTTCCAAAGTCTTCCACTTCAGGTAGATTATTCTTCACTTGAATTCTCCTGTTTACGCCATCGCAAGATTTCATATCGGTTGAGATGCGAAGCAAAGCAACCTCTACTTCTCCAAAAATTGTCTTCTTTATTTTAGTTTTTATCTCCTGCATTCACAGTGGCTGCTCAACACATCAAATACACACTCTTAGGTGAACTTCTCACAAAAGTAGAAAAAAATCCTTGCGCCGCCATCTTTGTTTTAAATTTTTGTCTTTTAATTTCGCACTTCTTTTGCATGTTGCTCTCGCGCGTGACGCAAGAGTTATCTGTTCCCCGCGCGAGGAAACTAGTACAAGCCACCTTATTAAGATGTTCTGCAAAGTGACTCAAGTGGAATGGATACCGCCCGCTGTGAGCAGCCTGGATGGGGAGAATACTACCCGCTCTTGGAACCAATCAGATTGCAGGATTTGTAGAATACCGCCCGCTCACGAACTGAGAAAAAAATAGGTTAAAATACTTCTCTTGTAAACTGCAGTGCTCGTGTATGCTAAAAACGTGGTGATATAAACAAATACTAATAAACATTCCTGCACACGGTTACATTTTTTTTCTTTTCCTCCTCATAACTAAGAGATTAGTTTTTTTGGGAAATTTTTAAAGTTACCTTTTTACCAAGAAATGATGAAACATCAGATTTTTGACCTTGGAAATGGGGGATCGAATCCTATACATACACACACACACACACATACATACATACATACATACATACATACGTTTATTGCAACTCCCAAGCTGGGTTTTTCAGTTACAAAGCCTACATTAAACTATTGTAATATTATAGTAACATCAGTAACATTATATATATGAATGAATAAAGGCTGATAGTTTCTACAGAAACTGTTTGGGGCTGCGTCGGTGGGGGTAACGAAATAATTTGGATATATCGAAAAAGTTGAAATGGTGAATTGGCCTCCATAATGAGTACAAAAGCTGATGTTTCCAGCGTTAGCCCTTCGTTGGAGCGAATTGAGGAATTGTGGGTTGTGTGTTCTTTTAAAGGCAGACAATGGAGCTATGTTATTGGTGGGAACATGGCAACGAGAAAAACACGAATAAATTAGTGGAATGAAACGCGTTCGTTGATCCCTG
Organism: Stylophora pistillata; assembly: GCF_964205215.1. Lineage (NCBI taxonomy): Eukaryota > Metazoa > Cnidaria > Anthozoa > Scleractinia > Pocilloporidae > Stylophora > Stylophora pistillata. The sequence continues at coordinate 12,577,373 of NC_142531.1, forward strand.
TGGGATTTAGACTGCCGGCTTTCCGTGCTACCTAAGTGTAAGGAAAGACTGCAGATTGCCATATGTTGCTTAGAATGCTTAGGTAAATGAAAATATCTAGCGAATGTGTATTTGAAAATGTGTGGGTTCTGTTTAATTTACCAACTAGGGGACTGCGGGAGCAGCTAGTTAAAGACACATATTAAACATGAAGGCGCGCTATAAAAGGAGCCTTAGGTCCCACTGGACAATTTGTCAATCAACCGTCGTGTGATGTAGAACTCTTAGAGTCAAGTCAGCTTGAGCTACAGCTACTCCAAAGCAGTGAACAGTGGGCGCATTCCTTAAAATTGTTTTATGTCTTCATCACAATACAAGAATTTTTGAGATTTGTATTTCCTTTCTCCAATGGAAACTGTTTTTATTTGTGGCGGTAAATTTTAGATCGAAGTAGGTGGTTCGCACGTTACCTCATGCCACCATGCTGGTGGAAGTAAACAATAGATATCTCATTAGCTCCTTTTCTTCCTCTACCAGCATTTGAATTTGACCCGCACACGTCAACGGTGAGTGACAAATGAGCCTAGGTCTTCCCAGGGAAGACTTCCTTATATAGCGCACCTTCGTGTTTAAGTGGCCAGGTATTCTGAAGTTTAGCCAAAGCGTCAATACAAGAGAAATTTATGGCAACTACGTCCTAACCTCGACAATTCAGCAAATTTTAAAAGCATTCCGTGCAAATTATTCAGTAGAAGTAAATAAGAATTTATATTCAAACATTTAGAGGAGGTTGAACTATCTACAGTTCTCAATCTCTTTTGGCGCTCGTTCTAGCTCATTTACGATTAAAATTGATAAGTTGGTTTTTCCTTCAACGTTCCCTACCAATTCCTTTTCCGAGAACATGAACTTTTGGTCCGGGTAAAGAAGGCACAGTAACCCTAGAAGCGCAGACCCAAATTACGCCTTCAAGGCGGAAAAATTCATTCCCTTCACTCGTAAAAGTGGTTGGTTTTTATTCCTCGGTCTGGTTTTTCAATAATTCTTTTTCTGGAGAACTTTTGATTGTAGTTTGTCAACTTCATGGGGTCTCCTGTAAACATTTTAAGTTTGTGATTTTTTCCTGCTTTCATATTGGGTTAAGTGTTAATCAACTATCAAAAGACGCTATTTGGCTGATAACTGTAAGTAACGCTTGCGCTCACGTTTAGGTTTTTAAGCATTTATGCGTGCGTCCATGTTGCGGGATGTACACAACGTACTATCGTAGATGCGGTACCTCTTAGCAAGGAGCTGATGAACAGACCGGTGTCCCTATTGTGTGGACACAGTGGATGCCAGGAATGTTTGCCGCAGTTCATTTCCGCTCAATCCGGAGATGGGAGGGAAAAGGCTTGTGCAGTATGTCGAGAGAAAATCAACGAGCAGACGTAGAATATCAGCATACCACTGTGCTCAGTCATATTAAAATTGACTGTTAAATGCACAAACATTGACGGCACGTGGGTCGGTGAGCATGGTTGTAAAGAGAGAAATCGAGAACTGCTCATTCCTCCTTATGGAATTCCCCGATGGCTGCGCTGAATCGCATCTCTGAGATTCGATTCCACTTGGAGATCTGCCCCAAAGAGAAAGTACCTTGTAAGTACTGCACTGCACAGGTGGAGAGGTGTAAGCTAGATCTGCATGAACGATTGTGTCAAGAAAAGCTTGGACCATGTCCATTAAATTGTGGCCATAATTTTCCCAAGTTAGTAATCATCCAGTTCTCGCTATTAAAAGTGATTAAAGAAATTTTGTCATTATTTAGTTAAAGGGGAAAGGGCTTGGGAAAAAAAATTAAAATTATAATTGATCAATACGACCAATGCGCGGTTTTGCCTTAGTAGTAGGGCACCGTTAGGTTAAAGTTTGTTTTCAATTTTTTTTCTTGGTCTCATCTAGGATCAGCCCAGCAATAGTAGAAAATTCCCTAAGAAGCCCAATAACATATGATCCATGTGTGTCTATTTCAGGTCTCATGTTCACCTTCATTTGGATACATGTCCGAAAAAAATCATCAAATGCAGTGTGGCAGGATGTAACCTTTACTACCAATTAGGAATGGAAACTGTCCACAAAGAACAGTACCAAGAAAGCCGTCAAGCATTACTTAAGAGTCGAGTTAGTCTTCAGCGCGCGATATATGACAAGGTTAGTAAGTTACCTGATCGGCCCACAGTTACCAGATATGAACTCAACGTAGATCACAAGTAATGCCCCCGGTATGCCAGAAGTTAAAGTAATGGTAAGAGGACCATTTAAAACGAGGCCGGGCAAAAGCAAGAACAACAGAGGTATGCAAGACAGGTAGGAACTAAATTTGCAATGGCATTTTCGTGTAACGGAACTATGGGAAAACCTTCATCATAGTGAGCGAATATTGAAAATTCCGATATGTTGGTGTACTGTAGCCGACCGAAATGGACATTTTCCGCCAATTGTGTAAAAGTTTATTGATCACCTTTAGACAAGATTCGTTTTCAAGTGTAAGACTTACGACACCTTTCATTCAGTTTGAATAATGAGGTTTTTCGTTTTTGCTTCCTTCTTTGCTTTTAAATTGCATTATTATCATTATGATTATTATTAATAAGCTTTTCATGGATTGTATAAAATTCGCCAAATTAGGAAATTCCTCAGTCCTGAGTCCACGAAGACTCTTGTTCACGCATTTGTGACTTCGCATTTAGACTATTGCAACTCCCTTTTATTTGGCGTACCCAAGTACCAGACAGAGCGTCTTCAGAAGGTGCTCAACGCCGCTGCTCGACTAATTTTTAGGATTCCCAAGTTTCACCACATCTCGTCCGCCTTATATAATCTTCACTGGCTTCCTGTGGCTTATCGCGTCCATTTCAAGTTGTTACTTTTAATTTATAAAGCTTTAAATAACCAAGGCCCACTATACATAAAAGAATATCTGCAGCCACACAGTGTCAAGGGTCATCAGCTACGTTCCTGCGATCAGGGTCTCCTTAAGGTCCCAAGAACTAACTTTAAGACCTTTGGTGATCGTGCCTTTGCCCGTTCTGGACCTTTTTTGTGGAACGAACTGCCGCTTGAAATTCGAAATAGTCCAAGTGTAACGATTTTTAAGTCAAAGCTTAAGACACATCTATTCAAGCTGGCCTACAGTTTGTTTTGATATTTTGTCGTTTATCATTTTAATATTTGTAGTTAATAATGTTGTAAAGCGCTTTAGAATATTTTATAATTTTAGCGCTTTAGAAATGTAAATTATTATTATTATTATAATATTATCATTATTATCATTACTTGCAGTCTCAAGTTGCGGTGAAAAGGGAATTGTCCGAGTGAAAGTGCTTCCGATGGACAGTGCCGAAGTCATTGATCAGAATTCCAAAGGATATTCCGAGTCCATTGTTTGGGTTTGAAAGTCGCACATTTCGGTGCCTTTGGAAAAGGACCTCTGGCAAAATAGGCTGTTTCTAAATGCAATGTTTGGCTCTTCGCCGATCACAGTTCAAACAAGGTATGAAGGTTAAAAGGCACTCCCACCCTGAGTGCTATTGATTAAAACAGTGGTACGATAAAGCAACTCGTCATTCATGAGAATCGTAGCACTGACAAGTCTAGGCATCTTTTAATTTACACTGTTAATCTAAACAAACTGCACTTGTAACTTTTCACATTTATTTACTGTTTACTTGCAATATCTAAAACAGCATCATTCTATCAAATTTATAACTCTACTACATTTTTCTTCACATTTGTTTTGTTAACCAATGACGGAGGAATGAGAGTCTTTGATGCAGAATGTAAAACCCAAGTAAAGGATCAAGTCATCAGGGCTAAGGAAGAATTAGGCCCAATTGAAAAGGAGAAAGACTTAACGATAAAAGTAATTATAGGTATCTACAAGCACGCATACCCCCCAAAAAAAACCTGACATGAGTAATATTGTATGTAATATTGTTAAATCCCCTTTAGCCGAGAAAAAGAAACCACCACATGTTTTCGCCTCAAGAGCTTTATTGATAAATTTGTGATACAGAAGCCTGCAGTTTTGTAGTTGCCGCAAACTTTTCCATGAATTCTAAAACCTAACGCGGAATGGCTTCGTGTTTTTTTAGCATTATCCCAATGCTACCATGTGTAGAAAGAGGGTTTTCTGTATCACTGTTCAGGAGATTGGCGTTCAGCATACTCTTACTTTCACAAGCATATTCAATCAAGCTTCTTCCAGGACCAATTTTAGGACTCTTTACTTAGAGATCTCACTACAATTGCGTTCACTAAACTTTGCTGCATTCTTTTGTTGGGACCAATTTGAGGCCATCAATTTTGTATCATGGAGGATGTATAGGCTAATGTAAGCTTGTTATCACACCCCTCTACAAACATGTTCCGATATTTAATGATGTTGGAATGGTCTTTTTCCACTATCTTCGCCATTTTCCACGAAGCATCTGGTCCAAATAAAACAACCTGAGCAATATATGTATATAACAAGATTATCTTTGCGGAAAAAATAAATAGTAGGTTACAATGTTATACAGTAAGTTTAAGAAAGGCTGTTGCGCAGTTTTGTTAAAATATTTTATCGAAGAGAAAGGGGCTTTATCTAGGTGTATCCCCTTTCAATATTCTGATATGAATTTTTTCAGGAGGTCCTCAAATAAACTTTATCTGTAGTTCGTAATCACGAGTCGTGAGTGCATTTCCTTAAAATAAAGTATTGAAGGGGTAGGCACGGAAGCCTAATGCAGGGCCTCTGTTCGTAAATTTTAAAAAGAAAAGAAATTGTAAATTTTCTTTGGTAAAGCTTCTTTTAGACATTTAAGAATAAATATTAGCGAGAAAAATACAACGTTTCGATGAATCCATGTCATCGTTCTCAAGTGAGAAGAGAATAAAAATGAATAATTAATTTATACCGTACGAAGGTGACAAACATAAAAAATTAAAAATTTTTAAAAAAACTTTTTTAAAAATTAAAAAAAAAAAAATTTAAAAAAAAGTTTTTTTAAAAATTTTTAATAGTAAAAATTAACTATTCATTTTTATTCTCTTCTCACTTGAAAGTGATGACATAAAGTCATCGAAACGTTGTGTGTTTTTCTCGCTAATATTTATTCTTAAATGTCCAACAAAATCTCATGTCATTCGAATATTAAAGCTTCTTTTCACAATCTTTCTTTCTTCACGTGTTTCATCCAACTAACAGAGTGGCCAACGCACCCCTGATATTGCCGCCATTTCTTACAATCGAGCAGAGATTGTAAGAAGGTCAAACTGAAATATCGTGCTAGCGCACTCGTTGTTTAAGGCAGGGGTACACTTAGACCAATAGCCCAAAGGATGTGCAGAGGAAAGTGTACTCCTACAAGAAAGTGGATTTCATTGGTCTGTGTGAGACTCTACATCACATGCCTTGGGAATCAGTTATCTCTGACCGCCCTTTTGAGGACTGTCTTACCAGGTTTCAGGACATATTATTTCCTGCCATCAATCAATTTATACCTCAGGTTACACTTTGCCGTCAATCAAGACCTCCTTGGATAAGTAATGAGAGAATGAAACTGATTAGAAAAAGAAAAAATTATGAAAGTGAGTGAAGACTAGTGGATCACTTGATTTATTTTTTAAATTCAAGGAAATTAGGAAAATTACGAAGTATATTCATTTGAGCTATATTCAGTATTTAAAAAACCTATCTGTGAAGCTGAAGACGGATCCTAAACTTTTCTGGTCATTCCATTCAATGAAGTTGAAACGAAAGAGGATTCCAGAAATTGTTTATTACAATGAAGCACACTCTGCTAATCCAGCAACAAAGGTGGAACTGTTTAATAAATTCTTTCGTACAATCTATTCTGCCCCAACTTCCGATAAAACATTTTCTATTGATGTTGTTAATCCAAACTTGTTGTTGAACATAAAGAATCCTACAAAATCTTGATGTCACCAAGGCAACTGGTCCTTGTTGTAAAGTTGTAAAATTGAAACCTTTGGAGATCCCCTTAGGGACCCCTCAGTGACTCGCATGGGCACCCCTAAAACGGGAAGCCATCTGCGTTCTGTTGTTGAACTTTCAAGTCGGCGAGCATGTTTTAAAAAAAGCTCTGTGTCAGGAGTGGGATCCTGCCTTGCCGCATTGTGAGACGAGTGGATAGGACAAGCAAGTTTCCTGTGAGTTGTATTTCTGTATCTTGTATAATGGCCAAGCGAGATTCTCGAATGCAGCCTGGTCCACTGCTCCTAGATGCAACTGCTGCTGAGAATTGGAGGAAATTCTTATGTAATTTGAGATTTTCCTTGTTGCAAAGGGGAAGGATCATAAAGCGGGCAAGCTAAAGGTATATTTGCTGTTACATTGTGCTTGGCAAGAAGCTATCGAAGAGTGCAGTCACTTCGTGTTTACCAATGAAGAAGACAAATATTGCTATCAAGATGTCTGTCGCAAATTTGACGAATTGTGCCAGGGTGCGAAAAATGTAATTTACGAACAACTGGTGTTTAATCAGCGAAACCAGAAGGAAGGTGAGAGGATTGACATTTTCGTCAGTGAACTGAAAAGCCTGTCTTTAACTTGTGAATTTAGCGACCTCCGAGATTCACTCATTCGTGATCGTATTGTTGGAGGACTTTTGTACGACGCATTGCAAGGTGGACTGCTGAAGAAACCAGATTCAATGCTGCAAACTGTTCATGATTATTGCCGTACATTTGAGGCAGCCAAAAACCAGATATACAAATTCAATACACCAACCATGGCGGGTTCTGAGCGGTGCTTCACCTCTCAAGAAAGTCAAGGTTCAAGAAAAGACACCTGCACATAACTGTAAGTTCTGTAGTTACAAGCACCCATTTACTCAGCCACTTCGCTGCCCAGCTCTTGGAAAGAAATGCAACAATTGTCAGAAGGAAGGACACTTTGCACAAGTGTGCAAAGAACTAAGGGGTGAAGGTGCACTACTTGCACCCATGGAGCAAGTAGTGAGCGCCTTTCTCGCCTCGACCTGCTACCGTTAACATACTGGCACGAAGCTAAAGACTTAACTTTCTATTTCAAGTGTCGCGCTGGCCACTACACCTTACCCATAGCTGTTTATGTCAGGCCTAAAGGCTCCCATCTTACTCGTCATAGCTCTGATCAAGATGTACTAATTCCCACGTCCTGTACAAAGCTTTTTCAATTTAGTTACTTTAATCGTGTCGCTAAACTCTGGAATACCTTAGCTGTATCCACTCGTACTATTAGTTCTCTCAACCAGTTTAAATCTCACGTACTCCAACGCTATTCGGCTGCTTTTCGTATAAACTATGACGTCACTAGCTTCAACACCTCGAAATCGATTTGCTGCAAATGCAGTAGGTCACGTGATCTTCAATCAGTTGGTAACTGCTGCTATTAGGACTTTTTATCGGCTGCATAAGGGATTTATTCCTATCGCTTTTTCCTTTATAATTGGATTTTTTTATATATATACTTTTTACACTGTCTATTGTTTACATATGAATAAAGGCTGATAGTTTCTAAAGAAACTGTTTGGGGCTGCGTCGGTGGGGGTAACGAAATAATTTGGATATATCAACAAAGTTGAAATGGTAAATTTCTGCCTTTAAAAGCACACACAACCCACAATTCCTCTAACTCTCCAAACGTCAGCTTTTGTAATCGTTACGGTGGGCAATTTACCATTTCAACTTTGTTGATATATCCAAATTATATTGTTTACAAAATTAGTATATATGTATTTCTCGTAAGAGCACACTTAATTTGGAGCCTCGATCTGTTGTGTGTCCCGCACCCTTGTCCTCCGTTCTCTTGTGTCTTGTTCATATGTATATTTTAGTCTTCTTAGTATTGTAAGTATGGTGAAACCGATTAAATAAATAAATAAACAAATAAGCATGATCCTCCAACGAATCACGATGTGCACGCATATTTTGATTCACTTGAGCTGGATAGTGTTTTAGTGTTTCTGTAATAATATCGGTGATGACGTAATCTAATTAGTATGAAGCACATGGGTAAATTCCCCACTCCAGAAACTATTGGGAATCTGGGCACGAAGTTGACTCGTAGGGTTGTCTGGGATCGTTTGGGTGGACGCGCGAAACTTCAAAATGGCAGTAGCGAGGAAAGTTTTCGCAAAAAACTAAAGAAAAAAATGGTAAAGCATGCTAATTGTTGTGTTCCTGGATGTAAGAAGAATTACAGAACCAAGGATGGGCTTTTGTATTACCGAATTCCAAAGGACAAAAAATTACGAAGGCAGTACAAAATTCTAATTCGTAATGCAACATTAAAAATCAACGCCCATAATAAATGTATTTGTGGAGATCACTTTGAGGGTGGACATAAGCGCAGCAGGCTTCATTTACCTTCGATTTTTCCATGGTCTAAGCATGTGGAAACTCGACGTATTTTAAAGCGTGTTTCTTCCGAATGAAATTGTAAAGAAAGTCCATTCCGAAGACCCTTTGCCAGAATGTGATCTCTGTCGGACGGAGGATGTGCTGCTCACAAGTGATCAAGGTATGCAAACGGATCAAGTACGCAACAAAGATGAATCTTTGCAAACTGAATGTTATGATGGACATATGTGTTTCCTCCTGCCTGGAAAACATCCATTTCTCTTTGCTCCTCGCAACCAGGGACATATCGCAAGAAGTGTCTGCAACTCAGCGACAAAAATTCCACACTGATGACATAAATATGTCCAGAAGCGCTTATTGGGGAACGGAGTAGTTTCATTGTTTTTTAGTAGCTATTGTTTATGAATCACAGACAAAGGCAGCAGAAGTGAAATGAAACGTGACGAATTTCTCACAAAACAGTCAATATTGCCTTCTTTACAGTGTTCAGAAAAAGGAATTGACTTTTGCTGGAGCTCACTCACAGATGAGCACAATACTTCATGAAAATCGACCAGGAGAAACGTAAAATTGAACAATTTGAATTTGCTACCCCATAACTACGAGACATTGATTTGCATCCTTAGTATGGAGTTTCTGTCGTTGAGGCACATGTTCCCTCATGAATGTGCCTGGCGGTGATGAGCCAAGACAAACGGATGTTTTCACAGGCTGTTATCCCACAAAGGTTTCACAATTATAATGTGTAACAACCTTGTTATACATGTGCATCACAAGCAGACAATTCATGTCGTAAAAGGAGTCAAACAAAAGGTCAATGAAGCTTCGCAGGCACACATGAAATGTTCACAGGGCTTGTGCTATAATATCCTCATTCCCTGGTTTACAAAATTGTCGTATCTCGCGATAAAGGTAGTTCTTTCATTCCTCAGTAAGCCCCTCAGGATTGACCACATGAGGAAAGGTTGTTGGAGGTGGTAGAGTCACATTGTTCTTTAGTAACATGAAAGATTGTTCAGGGCTTGTTACAAACTCCTTCTAGTAGACCTTTCCAGGGGTTTCCTTTGAAAAACGAAAGTGGTGGTAACTCTTTATATTCAGCAACTTTCTAAAGTATTGTCCAAGAAACGAAGCCCAGTCATAGACAGGGACAAGAATTCTCCCGTCGTGTGTCCCAATGAGTTGAGATTTGTTCAATCCAGAAGTACAGGAAGTCTTGCAAATTCGTAAAGTGAAGACACGTACGTGACTTTGTATGCTTTCTTGATCAGGCCAAAACAGCGACCCGGAGCAAATTTTGTATGTCCTGCTATCAGAAATGAGTATGTAATTGAATGATGAAGTTTCATCAAAGTCCTCCATGCTAAGTACCAGAGGAAGGTGTTGTTTTTGTTCTGTCCTGCGCAATTATCCACATTAAGATGGACATATGTGTTTCCTCCATCATAATGTTATTTTCAATTTGACTGATTATTGTAATGTTTTGATATTCTACCGGAAGTTGTCCTAGCAGAAGTTCTAAGACATTGCAAAGGATGATGGATATTTGTATGGGCCATGCTTTCCGGTTGTCATGGCGGATGAATAAAGACTAGTTTCACTTTATAGTTTAACCTGGGTTATTGCTCGGCCATCCAACTGACATCGTCACAATTATGTCCAGGATAGCATGTTCAGTAGATCGTTTCTCACGGAAACCATATTGTCGATCATTAACAACAATTGATTACCCTCTGCAAAATTTGTACCAGTTCACTACAGGTATGCATTCTTTTTATCTTAATATAAATCAAAGCAATCAAACTCATAGCAATACATTGTTTTCCAACACTTTCACCAAAGTACATAATATCAACTTGACTATATGGTACCTTGATCGTTAGAGTAAGATCACGATTGAATCGTCTTTGCACATGGTACTCGATCACCATTGTTAATATTATAATGATTAACAAACATCGCATAACGAGATATGACTTCTTTTGCATAATTATGTTATTTCTTTTGCAACATCATCTTTTTTCGTACACACAACGCTGATTCGTCATTTTGTTGTATACATGGCGCTACTTTGACCAAAACATCATCATACCTGACAACACGTTGTTTGGTACCAGACATTCCTGCGCAACAATATGCAAGTATAATATACGCACAAAAGTGACAAAACTAATGGAACAAATAGAAAAATAATAGCTGATAATGTACTCTGTTTAAGCAAAAACAACAAATGTAAGCTTATCACGATAAAGGTCACGATAAAGGTCACATAAATATAACAAATGCATTTATCCCCACTCTGATGAAAGTCCAACATGGCATCCTTGTTTTCGTTTCCCAGAGTTTGATCACGAGGCACCTTGGTTTTATCAGCAAATGTTCTTCTGTCCCTCTGTTCACATTTAACTCATTTGATTTCTGGTTTGATTCGAGTGAGACCCTCGTTAAATCATCTGATTCTTTTGCTATTTTGAGTATGCAGAACAACCCGCTTCAAAATATATGCTCATTACACATGCTATCTGTTGAAGTGGGTCTACCACGAACGTTGTGTGGGTCTGTAAGTTTGAGCGTAGAAAAGATGACACCATTTGTTAACATGGAAAGAAGACTGTGCTGTTATTATGTCTGCGGTATTCCCCATTGCACATGACTGAGCTTTGTGGAGAAACCAGAGGGTAAACCTATAGTCGGTCGCCCAACTAAAAATTCACTATTCATTCGATTGCCCGTAACAAGTTCAAATACCTAGCAACCCTATGCAACGTGGGCAGATTTTCTTTAAGACCCCGCAAAAGTGTGGAATATTCGGAGTTATGTATGAAGCACTGCCCAGACAAGTGAGCTTTCTTATTAACGAGGCCGCCTCTGCAGGAAAGGGAGCAAACGCGACTGTCAGTTATATGCATTTTTATTTTGAACACCATGGACTCTAGGAAACCATAAATGGATGGACCATATAAAAATTTTGAAAGTGTATTGACAAACGGTATTGACTGTCAGAACTAAATGTAGTTACTTTCACTCAGCACAGTTGTAGAATATAGTCCTTATGTCTGTCTAATGATTTAGTAGAATAAATATCACATTCTGCCAGTGAGTTTCTCAAAGTATTTTGCAACTGGACGCCCAAATCACTTGTTTGGGAGTTCTTGATGAAGTGAAGCAACATATCAAATCACGTCTATCAGATTGTTAAATTTACTGGTGAACAATTTCTAATTCCTTCGGGCTGGGAAACCGAGTATCATATGTCACGACCAGAGTCTGTGTCATGACTTTTTTTCATCTGTTGGCTCTAACAAGAGCCATTTTATGAGATCCTTTCGGACCCGATTTCACAACTTTCTCTAGTCCAGTTCTTGTTCCAGCGTGTCCAGATTCGTCAGTGTTCAATCGATGCTCTTTTTGACTGTCATGTCTTTTCCCGCCGATAGTAATTATTTTAATGTATTTCATTGTTTTCTTTGCTCATGTGGTTTTTAGTTTTTGCAATCAGTCACGAAATTTTAAGCTTTGCATTGCCTTTTGTTTCTCGTCCTTTTGTGGAGTTCATTTAAAGTTTTTTCGAGCTTAACTGTTGCAGTGGCATGGTTGTTTTGAGTCGAGTAAGTATAGGCTGAGTATTCCGCTTGTGGAGCGCTGAATGGGCATATCGAGAATAATAAAGGACGAAAAAGAACTAGCGGTATGTGACTGACCTTGTGTTTGGATTTACATACATCACATTGACATCATGGTATTCCTTGAAGTATTGCTGCAAAACTATTTGGACATCGTAGTTAATAGCTGAATCTGTCGGAAAATTATACTTCCACGCGCGATGCGCGACACAATGTGGTGACAACTTGTTGGACACGTGCATGATTTAGAACTTATGTGACCAGAACGAACCAATTATGTAACAAGCTGTCAACAGTGTAATTGTTAAAATCTTGAAATCTTTTAATACGATCGTAGTTATTGTGAAATGTTGGAGCGACAGTGTAAAAGAAAAGGAGGGAACGATTGTAAGCGAATGTGTGTCAAGATTGTGAGCGAACAGAAGGAAAAAGAATGTTATACAGTCCTCAGATTGTGAGTGGAAATAATTCGAACAGAATCTGCTAGAACATCTAGTAGAATATCCAGCATCTGCTGTCTATTTTCCGCCAATAATCTGCCTCACTGAAGTCAAGGCATTGGCCTTCCAGAGAGGTTTTGACGTCCTGTCATTCTCAGAGACGTGGTTTAATACAAGTGTGACTAAGGCTAGCGTGCATCTTGAAGGCTACAACATCTTCCGTTTAGACCGTTTATATAAAAAAGGTGGAGCAATTTGCGCCTATGTTAAAAGTACCCTGAAAGTGAAGATTTTAAAGGATTTAACCCAGACATCGGATTCAGGTCTGCAACAACTGTGGCTCCAGATACAATATAAACATCTCAAGTCTTTGGTGGTCTGTATTGTATATTGGCCACCAGAGTGTGCCCTCTCTTGCCTGGTGGACGATCTAATGCACAGTTACACACACGCTGTTAAAGTATGCATGCTGCAAACTCTGTAGATCTCAACTGATTTATTTATGACCAAATAAGGAATATACGTAAAGTGACAAGTGACGTAACTTATTGTAACATCTCCCTTCTTTTGGAGTAAGCTAACTTCCTAACGAAAACTCTATAACATAAATAAAATGTTACTGTCCAGGTCGGAAAGGAAATTACTAAATAAAATAAGAAACAAAACAAAACAGAACAAATGGAACTTGGTATAGGACTATAAGTCAGGAGTCCTTATTAAAGTTGTTGCCCGATAGTCAGGTTTTCTAATATAGACACTCCGAGTTCTCTTGAGCTGTAGTCTAGTTTCATATGATAAACTACGCAACAAAGTCATTGAACCTCGAGGGTGGCTTTACAACTTGGGTACGCATTTTCTTCAAAGTAACAGTTTGTGATGTCATTGTTGGTTTCGGGTCATGATTAGCTGACTTGACATCTTGTTTTGAAGGCTGGTTTACACTCTTTGTAAGCTGGCTATCACTGCTTTCAACTGGTTTGGGTTGTTCAGCAGGTCGAGTAGCTGGCTTCAGAAATTCCCAATTTCGACGGAATACTTGGTTGTCTGAACTAGTTTTTACTACATAGAACCTGTCTGATAGCTACTTGATACAGGTACCTGATTTCCAGCTTTGATTCTTCTGAAGAGGTGCCACTGTTACCTCTTGCCCAACATGTAATTCTGGTAGGGAGCGTGATGTGCCATCATGGTACCACTTGGCCTTTTGCCTTTTCATTTTAGCTTTGCATTCACATTTTCGGGAATCTTAGGGAGCAGTAAGTTAGAAGCTGTAGGTAGTAAGGTTCTAGTGTGTCTAGACATCAATCTCTGTGCAGGGCTACTTTCCATGAACTCTGTTGGTGTGTTGCGTTGGTCCAATAGGGCTAACCACGGGTCTTTGTTGACTTTGAGAGCTTTTCTGAACAAAGACTTGACAATTTTCACAGCAGACTCTGCCTTTCTGTTGGATTTGTGATGATGTGGTGAAAAGGACATGTGAGTGAATTCCCAATCAGCTGAAAACTGATGGAACTCGTGGCTTGTAAACTGAGAAGCGTTGTCAGTAGTTAGAGTATCTGGAATGCCATGTCGGCTGAGTTGTTCCTTAAAGAATTTAATCACGGAACCGGAAGTGTTTTCCTCCAATTTCTGTACTTCTAGGAAATCTGAGCGGTAGTCAACGAGCACTATGTATTCTTTGCCATGAAGTTTGAACTGGTCAGCAGCTACTCGACTCCAAGGGCGGTCAGGAAGCTCATGGCTTTGCATTGGAAGCTTCTGATTTTTGACTTGAAATTCGTTGCAAATTGAACATTGTTTGATTAGGTCACTCACTTCTGCATTCATACCAGGCCAGATTACAGCGTCTCAAGCTTTGCACAGGCAAGCTTCTACTCCTAAATGACTGGAATGAATTCTGGACTAGACTTTAGGTCTTAGTAACTTCGGGATGACTACTCTTGAGCCTTTGAAAAGAACACCATTGTGAACTGATAGCACCTCGCGGTAAGAACAATACTCCCAGATCTGGATTGGTACCTGATCTTTCTTCATTGGCCATCCGGTCAGAATTGTGGATTTTAGTGTCTGCAGAGTGTCATCATGACTTGTGCTATGTTGCAATTGATCCAGTCGTTCTGGCGTGACCTTCAGGGTTTGCAAAGGGTCAAGGCTCTCCAGCTCTTAGGAAAATACCTGAAAAGATTCTTCTGTCTCAGAAGTTTCATGTTGTGCGGCTCTAGACAAATGGTCGGCTAAGAGCATTTGGGATCCAGGCTTGTACTTAACGGTCAGGTTGAATCGTTGTAGCCTGAGAAGCATTCTTTGAAGGCAGCATGGAGCTGATAATAGAGACTTCTTGAATATTGACTCAAGAGGCTTGTGGTCAGTTTTGACTGAGATCTGCTCTCTGCGTGCTAGGTGTTGATTGAATCTTTCACAAGCGAAGACTATTCCCAGACATTCTATCTCTATGGTTGCATAGCTTTGTTCTGCTGGTGAGAGAGTTCTGGACGCAAAGGCAACTGGCTGTCCATTTTGAAGAAGGACTGCGCCAAGGCCTTTATTGCTGGCATCCGTCTGAATAGTTACTTCTTCTTCTATACTGTAGAATTTAAGCACCGGGTGTTGAGTAACCAAATGCTGAATAGTGGCAAAAGCCTCATCGTGCTGTTTGGCCCAGGTGAACTTGGATTGTTCGGTTGTAAGCTCTCTTAAAGGTACTGACACATCTGAAAGCTTTGGTAGAAATTTAGATAGATAGTTTACAAAACCAAGCAAGGTAAGAACTTCAGGCTTAGTTGTTGGCTTCGGCATATTCTTGATGGCAGTAACTTTATCGGGATCTGGCTTCAGTCCATCCCTTGAAATCACATGACCCATGAATTTAACTTCTGCCTGTCGAAGCTTAACTTTGTTCTTGTTGAGTTTCAGATGTACTTGTTTGACTCGTTCAAGTAGGCGGACCACATTCTGATCATGATTAAGAAGGGCTTCCAAGTCGTTTACACCATAATCAACAACAAGAATATCGTCTCTGATGATTTTCACACCAGGCAGGTCAGCGAGACATTCTTGTAGTCTGTTTTCAAAGGCTTCTGGGGCTAGACTTATACCAAAGGGCATTCTTAAGTACCGGTATCTTCCTAGGGATGTCCAGAAAGTGGTTAGTTTACTGCTCTCTTGGTCAGGGTCAACTTGATGGAATCCATCTTTGGCATCAAATGAGCTAAAGATTCTGGCTTTGTTGAGGTCTGGTAACAGCTCTTCCAACGTTGGCATTTGAAATTTGGGGCGTTGTATGGCATGGTTCAGGACTTTTGGGTCCAGACAGATTCGAATCTTCTGAGGTTTGGCAACTATTATCATACTGCTGATCCACTCTGAGGGTTCTACCGCTTTCTTCATAATGCCTTTCTCTTCCAACTCTAGAATCTTGTTCTTAACTTCTTTTTGTAGTGCAACTGGCACGCGACGAGGGGTATGTTGCACTGGTTTAAAATTCGGGTCAACCACAATCTTTGCATCTCCAATATGCCCTAATCCGTGAATACTTCATGATACTTGGTCAACAGTTTTTCCTTTAACAGAGATTTTTGTAGTGGGTCTCACTTATCTGACGCACATTCTCGGGAACGCTGACATTTAGGAGAATAAATTGCAACTTTTCACAGGTTTCAGCTGATAGCAAGGGCTTACACTTGTATTTTATTACTCGAAACTTCAGAATCTGTCGTTTGCCATTGTGTCTGACATGTAAGTCGCACTCATCAACTGGCTTTAAAGTTGTACCACCAAAGAGCTTCAGCTTAACTGAGGAGGTGTTCATGGGTGGATCTCCTAACTGTGTGATAGCTGAGAGGTCATCCAAGCCCATTACATTACATGTAGCTCCAGTGCCTAATTGACATGCCAAGATTGTAGTGAAGTCTTCTTTAGCTGATTTGCAGAATTCTATATCTGCAAGCCACTGTTTTGCTTTAGTTTGGACTAGAGATACAGTTTCCACTTGCAAACAGCTTTCATCTGAACTGTTGTCTTCGTCCTCTTCAAATTGTTGTACCTTCTTTGATGATCGGCAAACAGACGCAAAATGGCCTATTTTTTGACACTTGCTGCACGTTTTCTTGAACGCGGGACACTCTGTTCTTCTTTCATGATGTTGTTTACGACCACTCTACTTACAGGTCGGTTCGGAAGATCCTTCGGATTTCTTTTTTTCAGATTTCTTCGCTGAATTTGACGATCTTCCTTTATCTCTCTTCCTACTACGACTTCCGTAGCGGATTTTTTTGTCGCTGAACTTCTTTACATCTTCTGACTTGTTGTCTCCAGCACCTGCTATCATCTTGATTTGCTGCGAAGCGATTTCACTCGTAGTGCACATTTGAATGGCTTCTTCAAGTCTAGGAATTTTCCTCTCAAGAGTCTTACCTTGTCACCTTGATTCTTTAATCCAATGACGAGCCTGTCCCTTATAAGTTCGTCTGTAAGTGCACCATATTCACAGGTTGCGGCTAATTTTCTTAAACGTGTGACATAACTTTGGATGGTTTCTTCGGTTTGCTGCACACATGTATTGAAAACATACCGTTCGTATACTAAATTTCTGCTGGGCTTGAATTAGTTTTCCAATGCTTCTAAACATTTGTCGATTTTCTTCTTGTCTTCCTCTGAAAGGTTTAGGTTGAGTAGTATCTGATGACATTCTCTGCCCATTGATGAACGCAAAGTCGCTAAACGGACCGATTCTTCTCGCTTGTCTAGGTCTGTTGCTATTTCATAGTCGCACCATTGCCACTTGAAAAAGTCCCAGTTGCCAGTAATGTCACCGTGACACTTCATAGGACTTGGTAGCGGAAAATTAGGTGAGATAATTTGAGGATAAATTGGGGCTGCCGTTGACGGTGCGGCGATGTGCGCGCCCGACTCCATGTGGTCGTTGTCTGACGGCATCTTGAGTGTTTGTTTTTTACACTTTGAGTCTGAAAATCTCTTTCAAGTTAGGGACAATAAAAGAAAACAGCCTTGGCAAGGTACCTTCGGCGAGTAGTTTGCGAAAACAAGTGCCGAATCATCAAAAAATTGATTTTTGTCCTGACACCATGTTAAAGTATGCACACTGCAAACTCTGTAGATCTCAACTGATTTATTTATGACCAAATAAGGAATCTACGTAAAGTGACAAGTGACGTAACTTATTGTAACACATGCCCTTTCTCTGAACAAACCCATTGTACTTACAGGCGATCTGAACTGCGATCTATTGGTGGACAATCCCCAAGAAGCCTTACACACGTTTTGTACAGCAGTGAACGCAACACAGTTAATTAAAGATCGAACCAGAGTGACCAGATCGTCTTCTACATTAATTCACATTGTACTGACCTCTGATTCTAACCGAGTAAAAGGCAGTGGTGTCGTGGATGTGACCATCAGTGATCACTTTTTGGTTTATGCAGTTGTGGACTTAAAGATACCCAAATCCAAAGCATTGTACATCACCACCTGCAGCTATAGATCGTTTTCACGTGACGTCACATCATTTCCGGTCGCCATATTTGTGTACAACCCAGGGTACTATTATATATGCAACTAATAACCACATCAACAATTTCTGCCTGTAAAAATGAATACTACAGCAACGGAAGCAAAATTAAGTGCCAATACTGATATCATTATCCATCCTCCTCTTTCTTAGTATGCCAAGAAGCTAGAACCACGAGTAAGGCAGCGTTATTTGGAAAAAATTTCGGCGATTGGAATCGATCCCGTCCTTATTCAGAGTAAGAATTTTTAACCAGACTGCTTGCCTCCAGTTGAATCTACAGATCTCCTTTTCTATCTGGTTTTGGAGACGAGCTTCTACACGCAACAACAGTTTAAGACTTTCCGAAGCCTGGAAGTCAACAATCAGATGGTTTCAGGATTTATAACCAGCGTAAAAGGCCACATAATCCCAAACAAATTTGTTGTGTTAGCCAAGGTGAGACATTCGCAGAGAATGAATGACTCTTTGATCCTTATCTGCATTATAGCAGAAAAGGAGGGGACAATTTTATCCGCTCATTGCCTAGGTTGTAAGGCCAGGCTAGCTGAATCATGCTCGCATATTGCAAGCGTTTTATTTTACGTAGAAGCATGGACGAAGATAAATGGAAAACTTGCTTGCACGCAAACTCTTCTGATTGCATGCCGACGTCAACAAACATTCTTGAGTCAGTTTGTGTGCCTTTCTCTGTGGGCTTTTTACAAAACATTACTCTACTTACAATACACTACAGAACTAAGTTACAGTACGTTGCTTACAATAGTTTACTGAGAACACACCACAAACAAAGTATAGTTTACAATAAACTTGATTACAGCAGATGACTTACTATCAATTACTTCCACTATCTACACGATACTCTACATTTCCAAGATGTAACGACATATTACATAAATTACTTACAGTACCTTAATAATAGTATGTAGCGAAATTGTGTGTTTTACAATAAAATTGACTTCGTATGCTACTCTACATTGTTTGGACACCCATCCCACAAAACGATATGTGGCAAGAGCTTATTCCATTTCTGAAAATGTTTAGCTAATTTATTCCGCTTTGTTGCTATCTTCATTTCTACCTGGTATATCTCCCCGATCTTGGTCTTATAAACTCCTATAGAAGTATTTTTAGAATTCAATTTACACCTGTATATATAAAATTTAGCTGTCAGTATTAGGTGATTTCAAAATAGTAAAGTCCTCTTCCACATTGAAAGCTCCAAAAATTATACCCATTACTGTATAGGTTTGAAAACTAACTTGACATTCACCAAGCCAAGAACAGAAAGCTTCCCAGAAAACCTTTGTAACATTACAGTAGAAAAAGATATGTTCAAAGGATTCAACCTCTTGTTTACAAAAAGTACATGAGGGCGAATCTGCCAATCACCACCTAAACAATCTTTCGTTCGTAAATACTATGTTATTTAATAGTTTATATTGGAATTCTCTAATTTTAGTTTCAATTGTGACAGTAAAAGGCAAGGAGTATATCCTCTTCCAGTTGAACGGAAATTGTGGAAATTTTTCCCTGAACTTTTTTTGTGCTGTTCGAGGGATTTGCTTTTTGCTTTTAAACGCGTTGTAAAGCGATTTGGATGTGATTTTTGCTAACATTACCTCAGAATTTTCCAAATTCGAATAGATTATGTCATCTGTATTAGAGGGGGGATGTTGAGCGCTTTGTTTAATAATACGTCTCCAGTCACGAGGAATGGTGTCCACGACACTCATTAATTTAAAATATTGTAGCGGAGATAAAATATTGTAGCGGAGATAAATTTTGTAGCGGAGATAAATTTGCATGTAACACCTTAACACCCTTTAAGAAGATTCCAGTCTCAGAAATAAGATCACCGATCGTGACAATTCCTTTAGAAAACAAGTGTTTTTCAAAAAATGGGATCTTTTGGACAGTAATATTTTTATGTTCCATATAACCTGGTGAACTACATCTTCGTATGAAAGAATCGAAGGTCGCCTCAACCTGGACCAAGTGTCCAGGCACTCCTTATAAAAGGTCGGAAGGTAGATAGGTAACTGTCTGGTATCAAAATTACACTTAAGAATAAGTTCCTCCCCTACCCGAGAAAGGAAGTAATTTAATGTTATTTTCCAAGAGCTGTTATTATCCTTATTTGTAAATCTTTTTAATACCATCACCCTCTGTGCAAGGATCATTGACTGAATATCTAACATCTTAAGCCCTCCATCCTCAATATCATTGATAAGAGCGGCGGGCGCGTTTAATTTTATGATTGCCTTTCCAAATAAAATGGTACATCAGACTGTTGACCTCTTTGATTAAATCATCTGTGACTGTAATCAACGCCACTTTACTCAAGACTTTAGGGATAATAAACGATATAACAAGCTGTATCCTTCCGAGAAGTGTAAGCCCTCTCCATTTCCACATATTTATTGTTTTTAATGAACTTTAAAATTGCTTCAAAGTTCGCTTTCATTCTGGATGAGACATTACAGTAAAAAACAATTCCTAGAATTTTAATTGAAGTTCGTACTTTATGAGCATAATTGTTTTGATCAAGACGATGGCTACCAATTGCAAAAATTTCAGTCTTATCTTTATTAACTTGGAGGTTGGAGAATCTCGAAAACGACTCCAAAGTCGACACTAAACGGTGATATGACGTAGTATCTCTAAGGAAACAAGTCATGTCATCTGCAAAAAGCGTTAGTTTGATTTCTTCCTCCTTAACCAATATACCTTTAATTTGATTGTCTTCACGAATTCGACAAGTGAGCATTTTAAGAGCAAGGATGAATTGTAAAGGTGACAAGGGGTCACCTTGCCTAACTCTGCATGACTGATCAGTAGCAAAACCATTGTTTAGAACACAGCTGGACACAGTATAAAACGTCCTGATCCACTGTAGAAATAATGTTCCAAAATTAATTTTTTTTAAGACTTTGAGGAGGAAGGTATGGTTTAATGAGTCGAAAGCTTTCTCGAAATCCACAGCCAGAAGGATACCAGAACAACCTCTAAATTGGGAAAATTCAAGTACATCTTCAATCGTCCGAACTCCGTCCATAATTGATCTCGCTTTAATAAAGCCATTCTGGTTAGGGTGGATCAAATAAGGTAGAATTTGTTCTAGCCTTCTTGCAATTACTTTGGATGCAATTTTAACATCGACACTAATTAAAGAGATTGGTCTCCAATTCTTTACAAAACATCTGTCTTTGTCTTTCTTTTCTATCAAAGTAATCATAGCCTGTTTCTGTGAAATGGATAGTTTTCCTTGTTCATGAGCTAAATTTAAGGCATTGACAAGGGACCTCCATATGAGATTCCAAAAGCAGAGGTAAAATTCCACAGTCAAACCATCGTTTCCAGCTGCTTTGTTTTTCTGAAAAGATTTCAAAACTTCGAAATATTCGTTAGTTGTAATATTGCTGTCCAAAAGCTCCCGCTGCTCGTCCGTCAGCATTTTAGTATTAATATTCTGAAGGAGTTGGTGTCATGGAAGTGTTAGGAATTTATTTATTTTATGTAAATTATTTTTTTTATTCTCTTAGGATCAGTGTAGTTCGTGATTATTTGTATCTGTTACGTAATTTTTATTCTTCACTTGTGTAAACTGTTGTGTAATTAACCTTTATTGTGTATATCAAATAGTTTTCTTCATTCTTTTCGGACACCTTGCGTCCATGTGTATTTAAGGATTTGGGTGGTTTGGTACGGTGTGGTTTTTTTTTGGAAGAAGTGAGGTGAAGGTTTGTGAGTTACGAGCGAAGAGCGTGGAAAAATTTGAGTCGACGGAGACTCGGCACAGTATAATTTCTGAGAAATTCATTCAGAACAATCGTTCCATTTCACGGTAGAAAACCATTTGCGGGGGAACGGGTGTGCAAAGAATCTACCAGACTGTGAGCTAAAGGAAGAAGAGATAGTAACTAATTCAATAACAAGTCTGAGTGAGTCAAGTTACGAGAAGTAAAAAGTTGAAAACTGCAAAGTTGTCAGAAGACGAAGCAAAGTTGAAACGAAGGAAACGAGCAAAGTTGAGAACTGGTGAGACAGGAACCTGGTTGGAGAAACGGGAGTTTGGTTTGTCAGGGCACTGTTTGTTGGTGGAGCGTGGTGATTTGTGGACAAGAGAAGAACACGGACGCGGGCGTAAGGTGAAACCCAACCGAACTGAACTAAAAAAAAAAAACCTTTTTTTATCTTAATAGTAATAATCTTGTAAATAGTTTTAGTGTACTGTAGTTTAAGTTAGCGTATTCCTGTAAATTAATTAGATCATTGTATTATCGTTATTGTTAGTCGCTTTATTGTTTTATTAGCATAATAAATATCTCTAGGCCTACGTTTAGTTGTATTGTGGCGTGTGTTCTCGGACTCGTTTATGTTCTGTGTTTTGTTTGTGTTAGGGGGCACCCACCTTTGTGGCGCGGATTCGTCACAGTTGGTCAGTTGATATGCCATCACAATCACGTAAACCTGTATCGTAGAGACTTCCATAAAAGTTTTGGATCTCTGTCATTATCTGTTTCGGATCAGTCATGCATTCATTGTTTGTGACCACTAATTTTCTAACACTACTTTTTTTCTTTCTATAATTTTCTAAATTCAAAAAAAATTTATTGCTTTTTTCTCCGTGTTCATATCAATTTATTCTTCATCGGATAATTGCCCCTTGAGCTATATATTAATATTGTCTATCATATTCACTTTGCAGGATTTCCAGTTCACTCATGTTTTCTGGGTTAGGCTGTTCATCGTATTTTGCTGTGCCTTTTTTTAATTTTTGTTCCAACAGTGACAGTTTCACTCTTCGATTTTTAGCCTTCTGTTTGCTATAGGAAATTGTTTCATAGTGGATTTTGTACTTAATAAAGTCCCAAATGACCCTTGGATCTTGGATATCTTTTCATTCTTCCAGCCAGATGTTATATCTATTAGTTACTAATTTAATGTAATCATCATCTTCTAAAAGACTGGAATTAAATTTCCAAAAAAATGGACTCCTTCTTGTTTCTTCGATCTCATTTATATGTATTGAAATAGCGGAGTGATCGGTTCTTATTGCCGGAATAATATCTACGTTCTCTACCTCTTCCTGAATACTACTGGTAATTAGCCAGAAATCTAGATGGCGTTGTATAACTGGGTTCTTTTGTCTCCACGTAAAACGTTTGACATCTGGATTTCTGACTCTCCATATATCAATCAAATCAAACGACGAACACAAATCCTCGATCTTTTTGCAAGATTCTTTCATTTGTGGCTTGCCTCCAGAACCATCTAAATTGGCATCAAGAATGACATTGAAGTCGCCTCCAATAATTACTTCGCAATTTTCTACTAATTCTAAGTCATCGAGCTTTTATTGGATTTCTTGGAGAAAAACGCTTTGGTCTTTAATCTTATTAGGCGCATAAATATTTACCAAAACAAACGGTTCGCTCTTAATAAGACACTTTAAAATAACAAATCTCCCCTGCTCATCTTCTCAAATAACCTCAATTTCGTAATCAAAATTCACCCTGAAAAGGATCATAACTCCCTTGCTGTGTTCTGAACCATGACTGTAGAAAATATCTCCCCTCCATTGAGCTTTCCACAAGTTAACAACTTCTGGAGTACTGTACGTTTCTTGTAAAAGGATGATATCAGATTTCTCTTTGGCAAGCCAATTAAATAACGCTTTCCTTTTGTCAAGAGAACGAATCCCTCGAACATTTAGATAACATTTTGAGATTTAAGCTAAGTTTCATAAAATATGAAAGCGGTGCCAGAATTTATAAAGTAAGGGGAGAGATTAATATTATGAAAAGCCCTTTCACACATCAAGCCATAGGTGTTGTGCAAGCCACACGTAATAGTACAATAAGCAATTAACACATTAATTTCTAGGGTTGAACACAAAAGGAAAAAGACAGAATATACAACTAAACAATTAACAACGTAGCCAGCAAAAGCTGCTAAGTAAGCTACCAACAAACAGGGTCTTACAATTCTCATAACACGTAGAGACAGTACGATTACAAAAATCTCCGGTTTTGGAAGCAAAACATTGCTTGAATTTGAATATATAAAAATGTTTGTTCATGGCCCAAATTTTGGTATTTAGCTACAATTCTATATTTGAACACCGTCGATAAAAAGCTTATCAGGTTCTGCCCTACTAAAATAGGTGGTCTTGCCATCTTCTTTAGCCTTCTTGAACAGTTCCAAATTCTTCTTTCTGGCCTCCATGATTTCTTTAGGAAGATTCGGCAATATCCCAAAGTCTTTTCCTTCGAGTTTTCTGGCATTAAACATGACCTTCTCTCGATCAGGGTATCTCAGGAAACGTACAATAATCTGTCTGGGTTTTCTGTCGGAGGGGTCCCGCTTTCCAATCCCGTGTACTCTTTGAAATTCTAATCCATCGACATCTTCCAAACCTAGCTCTGTTCTCAAAAAATTAACCAAAACCTTCTTTGTGTCCTCCTCTACGCCTACTTCTTTGATTCCAAAAAGGCGTAAGTTCTCCTGCGGCTGGCAGACCTCCATATAAAGTTTTTCATCTTTGAGCTGGTTAAGCTGGGTTTGTAATTCTTGGATTCTCATCATGAAGGATTTCCTTTTCTCATCAGCGAGGTTCATCCTGTTCTCTATGTCATTCACAGTCCTCTCCGTTTTCTTCTGAAATGATTTGAGACATGGTATGTCTCAGTGTCTTTGATAGTATTTATTTGTTTTCGAGGGGAATTGTGTTATTTTGGGGAACTCAAAATGGTTAATTTCCCGAGGTTAACAGGGAGGTCACATGATTTCGATCTCGTATTTCAAGGCGTTGTTGTTTCATTCTAATCTTCGTTTGTGTTCAGTTCGTACGCTCTAAAGTTAGTTCGGTATTTTTGTACCCGCCCTCCCCACCCTTTGGTGGGCAGAGAGGTTCTTATTGTTTAGTGTTCTTCCCATCCGTCTCCTCCTGGGGGCGGTCGTGGGTAATAAAGCCTCTCTCTGTGCCAAACAAGGTATGTCTCAGTGTCTTTGATAGTATTTATTTGTTTTCGAGGGGAATTTGTTAGAAGTGGCCATGCAAAGCTTCAAAACATGGAGCTGACAAAAACACGTTTACTCCGTCACATTGCTTGACCCAGTCCCCTGCGGGCTTCTCTAGACTTTCTGCTTCGCTACCGTCGAAGTTTAAATCTAAACTTTGCTGCCCCGATTCGTTAAATTTGAAAAACTTCTCCTCCCTCTCAGACTCTAGTACTTTCACCCTTTTGGCAAACGCCAGCTTCTTCACCAATTTGCGTACCCTCGCCCTCTTACTTCTTTTTGCTGCTTGTTCTCGATCCATACGGCCAGTCTTCTTATTATGTCCTAAATTTAGAGTTGGGACCCAATCAATGTTAAATTTATCCCATGATTTTGCGGCCTTTCCAGAAACAAAGTGTTTCTCACACACGCAATCGTTTTCCAAAATGGTATCGGTGAGATCGTCTCTGCTAATAACAGAAATCCAGCGCTATCGTCTTTCTGCTGACAGTTCTCTGGCTTCTTTTCCTTGTTTTTGAATTATCGAAGGTACTTTGGCAAAATATGTCCCTTCCACTTCTATTTCCACAGCCGACAATCAAGCACAAAACCATCTTCTTTCAAAGGACGCAGTAGATTTGCATGCGATATCTGTACACAAATATGGCGGCGTAGCAACAGTTGTCAGGGTTGTGGTCACGTGAGTGAAAATGATCTATAAGAACTACAATGCAGAACAGTTTTCTTCTGATATTTCGCACATCCCTTGGAATACCTTGGACTTCATGGACTCTCTTGAAGCAAAGGTTGATGGCTTCAGTGATTTATTCCTGGCTTGTCTTAACGACCATGCAACTACAAGACAGTCAAAGTCAAACGTAATCAATTCCCTTCATCACAGATGACATCAGAGAAATGATTGTTCACAGAAATAATTTACACAGGATTGCTTGTCAGAGTGGATCTCTCAGGGACTGGAATGCCTTCAAACAGCAAAGATGCAAAGTAAAGTTAGCGCATAAGAAATCAGAAACCAAATATTAAAACCATCAGATTCTCTCCAACAAGAACAACAGTGCATCACTATAGAAAACGATACGCCGTGCCTTACCACTAAAATCAAGTTTTAATCTTGAATATACTACAAAACTTCTCTTCTAGCAGAGGAGTTCAATCGTTTCTTCATATCTGTAGGGGAAAAAGCCTCGTTGGCATCACAAAAACTTGCCGAGACATATGGCCTACACACCCTACATGATACGCTCAGTTCGAGTTGCCCTAATCTTCCTCGAGATGAGCTGTTTGAATTTAGACCAGTTCTATGTTCTGATGTTCATAAAGTGATTATGGAGATCCCTAATAATAAAGCTCCGGGTTACGATAAAGTTTTAGTCTCAGTCAACAAGGACTGTTTGCCTCACATATTGCCTATTATCACTAATTTCATAAATCTGTCGTTGAAGTCGTCCATTTTTCCATGCGCATGGAAGAAGGCTAAGGTTGTCCCTCATCTTAAGGGAGGTGATTATGAGGTGACAGACAACAACAGACTATCTCGCTTCTTCCTCTACTTTCAAAAGTGGCTGAAAAACTGGCATTACAACAATTCACCTCCTTCCTGTCTGAAAAAAATCGCCTGACCAAACATTAAAGTGGAAACTAGAGATACCATTCCACCAAGACCCTCAGCCTCCTGGTCACACATCACCTTTTCAAAGCTATTGACGAGAAGAAAGTTACAGCTATGGTACTTATTGACTTAAGTAAAGCATTCGACAGCATCAGCCATTTCACCTTACTAAACAAACTCCAGGTACTAGGAACATCTAAGAACGCCCTTGATTGGTTTGAAAGCTGCCTTAGAAATAGGGAACAAACTACTCGCATTGGAACATCTATATCCTCGTCGTTAACAGGTACTCATGGCGTTCCGCAGGGCTCCATTCTGGGACCAGTGTTATTCAGTTTATATATGAACGACTTACCTGACACTAGCAAAAACTGTTCAGTTGAGTCTTAGTTGATGACAGGAAGCTCTTCCTATCCTTTGCAACTATTGACAATATCAGCACTCTTAGTCAGATTAGTCAAGACCTTAACAGAGTAGCAGAGTGGTGTTGCACAAATCGGCACTTGATCAATCCTCAAAAAACGAAGTTCATGCTTTTTCGAACAAGACGGTTGGTTGGAAGATTGAGTGATATCACTATCTCCGTCCTTGGTAAAGAATTATCTCCATCCCCCTTCTGCAAGGATTTGGGAGTGATATTTGATAGTTACCTATCGTTTAACGATCACATAGATTACCTATCATCCACGTTGATAGTTAAGCTGTGTCAAATCAACAGAGTCCGACACCTGTTTACGAGAGATACTCTTTTTGTTATCCTAAACTCTTAGGTAGTCAGTAAGCTGTTTTATTGCTCCACCGTTTGGTTGAGAACAGCACAGCAGAACATCCACCAACTACAGCTATGACAGAACTTTGCAGCTAGGATATTGACCGATTAAGAGGAAGTATCACAATATCTCACCATCCCTTAAGGAACTAAGATGGCTACCCATAAATGAAATGTTACAGTTTAGAGACATCATCGTGGTATATAAATGTCTGCATGGCCTTGCTCCAAATTACCTCGAAATCAAGTTGGTCAAGCATTCCACCATCCATTACTATAATACCAGGCAAAAGAACAACATAAACATTACACTCAAAAGAACATCAACGTGCGTCGAAGTTTATCATGGGCCTGCCCTTTCGATGTGAAGAATCTTACAGAAGCAGGCTAATAAAACTGAACCTTCTCCCAATCTCCCACTGGCATCAACTACTGGACATGATTTTCTTTTTTAAAGCAGTAACTGGCCTAGAATATGTAAATTCTGAAGTTCTCCTCCAAATCCGTTCAGCTCGTACCACTAGATCTAATAGCAATCCTAATGTCATTCAATTTCTGCAAAGAAGATGTAGAACAACGACCTTTCAAAGAGCGTTGTTCAATAGAACTTTCAGAATTTGGAACTGCCTTGCCAATGATTTGGAACTCTCCTTAAACTTAAATATTAATCGATTTAAGTCTACTCTGTACCAATACTATTTTACCGCTCTATCAAAGTGGTGCGACCCTGAGGACGCCAAAACCTGGAAATCAATCTGTCCTTCTTGTAATGTAACCTGTAATTTGTCTGTAAGTGTTTGCTGCTGTTTTTGATCTTGTATTTATAAATATTTTGTAATATCGTTTTTCAATTGCGACCACACTAATTGCCTGTTGGCTGTTGTGGCACCCCTGCCTGTATTTGTTGTAATATTTTTCTTATTGTATATATATTCTTACTGATATTTTTGAATATATATATTCTTAATAATATTTTTCTTATTAATATTTTTCTCATTATATACATATCCAGGCAAAACTAATAATAAAAAGAAAGTTCAGATGTCCTTTTTTGACCATGCTATATCTTCATGGAACAACTTAAGTGATGACACTAAAAATTGAACAAACATAACCAGCTTCAAACGCTCAGCCCGAGCGGAGCTGTGGGCCCGTTTAATGATAAATCAATATGAGTTTAATTCTTAGTAGTTTATAGTTTTATAATTTATTCTCTTGCCATTATGTCCATTCATTAGGATTTAATAATTTATATTCATTTGTTAGCCTAAACTAGTATTGAAAATCCCTTTTGGGAATTACTAATAAACGTATTGTATTGTAATGGTAAAAACAGCTTCAAAGTTGTCCATAGTTGACCGAAAACACTTCTAAAGGAACGTGCCACAAATAATATTATCTTAGTACGGACTTCTTAGGAAAAAACTGAACTGTGTCGTATTGTGATTCGTCGATTAGTAATTGGATTAAAATAAATGTTACCATGTTTATTTTTTTACTCCAACAAAAAAGCGAGATTTTCGATCCTCCTCATTAAGCGTTCTTGGTATAAAAAGGCATCTTACTCTTCACTGTTTCACAACCATTTCTAACGTACGACAAATTTGAGTTTGAGAGACCATTCTGTATATATGACATCGTTTGACCTGAAATGGCTTCAAATGTAAGACAGTTGTGCAAAGAAAGCAGTAGATGACCCCGCAAGGCCCCTTTTTTTCTTTTCGAGACGAAAAGAAGACGGGAATAGCGCCAACATGCCTCATCATTGAAAATAGTATAGATTTAAAAGAAGGAATGGCGGTGGCCATAAACTGGCGAGGAAGAAAGGTACCTGCTGAACTATTAGCCTTAAGTGGTAAGTAATACCTTTCACATCTCAATTACATGGCAGAATTCACAGGAATATATTTGTGTAAGTCAGTTTCATTGCAAATACTCACTTAAGTAACTAGTCTGAGCTCTAACTAATTGCCATACTTACGATTTATTTTTGTAGGCGACGAATAAGTCTTGAATCAGGAAGACTTGGAGTGGTGGGAAATAAACCTGTCGCCGTTACCAAGTTTGGGCTGCAACCAACACCCGGAGTCAGACCCCAAGAAAATTGCCCAACAACCATGCCAAAAGAGTGAGGTAAAGCAGCCCAACAAGTCAACCAAGGTAATTCTGATTACTACATGGTGCTCTTCAGTAACGCGTTTTATACAAATGTTGATAACGCCGGTCACTTTAAAATTCAAAGTGGTATTTTTACCTTCTTGTGAAGTGTAAGTAATTGAAATTAATTATGTAATGCACAAGCTGCCTTTATGATTCTAATATAGTTTTATGTCAGTGGGCATTTACCATCTACAGCAATTGTTTTATATAAGTTATAAATATTTTTTAACGCGACTTTTGTTGATAAGGCATGGGTTGCAATTGGGCAAAGTTTTCAACTTTGCCGGAAAAAAAACCACAGAAAATTTGAAACCGCAACCGGGAAGCAAACTTTTAATTTCAACTACCAGGGTCGCACTAGGTGTTAAAATATGTCAGTGATGACACTGATAAACCAGACACACGTTTATCCACGTGTTATGGGGAGAGAGCAGTGAGCTGAAAAAGGAAAACAAAAGTTAAAAAAATGCGTCCCGTTGAAGCTTTGTTAATAACGATCACGATGATACGTATTCTTTTTATTCACTTAATTCAGGAGCACTTTTTTGCCTTTCGTATGATGTATGAAAGATGGAACGCCTGTTTAACTGTTTTGACTGCCACTATGATTAGAGCGAAAAATCGATGTCAGCGAAGATTGCTTTGAGCGCCATATGCCTGGTCAGTTCCGAGACCAGTCGATTCCTGGTTTGACCTACACTACTACGATCCAACTATACCTCAAGAATTTTTCCGTCAGCAGCTTCGTGTGACAAGAAATACTTTTGACCAGATTTTGAACACGTTCAACCACTGTTTGGTACGACAGCAATAGCGTTTCAGGGACCCATTACCACCGGAGAAAATACTTGCATTAGGACTTTATCGCCTGGGTCATGGAAACTCCTATGTAAGCATTGGACCATTGTTTAATGTTGGTAAAGCGACCGTTGTTGAAGTGGTGCAAGACGTGGTGGAAGCACTTTACGAAATGCATAATGAACACATTAAATTTCCAGAAAGTGAAGCAGAAACGAGGTTGGCCATAGAAACATTTCAAGATCTCTCAAATCTACCGAACATAGTTGGTGCGATTGATGGCTCTCACGTAAGAATTAAGGCACCCAAGGACAGTGCGGTTGACTATTTCAGTAGATATCAGCAGCATGACTTTATTATTCAAGCAGTCGTAAATGGCCAAAAACTTTTCTTGGATTTTGCTTGTGGTTATCCAGGAAGCATGCATGATGCTCGAGTTTTATGCCATAGCGCAATTTTTAGGAGAGCGGAGAGAGGTGATATCCTGATTGCACCTACTGTCGACATAAATGGGAACGAAATACGTCTGTACCTTGTTGGCGACAGTGCATATCCCCTCAGCCCATGGTTAATGAAACCGTATGCAGAAGGTACTAGAGATCGTGATGAAATCAAATTCAACAAGAACTTTCCTCTGCTACAGTAAAAGTAGAATGCGCATTTGGTTTGATTAAAAGTCGATGGAAAATTTTACGGAAAAGATTTGACACTACTGTAGACTTTGCTGTAAAAAATGCTATAGCTTGTGCAGTTCTTCGTAACCTTTGCATATGACTGGGTGACAACTGGGAAGAAGAAGATTGCGATGATGACAACCCCTGCCCTCCTATCGCAGGGCCAAATATTATTCGTGATGCAGAAAACATTTGAGAAATCCTAATAGATTACATCCAATAATTTTTTTATTCAATTAAGAACACTTTAACATTATTTTTTGTCATCTGTTGTTACGGTATATTTGCATGATTTTCTTGATTTTTCACTCGCAGCATAAGCGGCAACACCACAATCTAACAATACAATTTTCCCATGAAATTTTCAATGGTTTTCAGTAAAAGTGTATTGAACAAAATTTTTACCATTTCGCAAAAAAACCACAATTTTAGTCTCCTTCAAACTGCAGTCCTACAGATGCGATCGGAAGCATGCTGTGGAAACAGAAACTAAATAAACACAAAATGTTGAACAAAAATGTTCAATGAAATGTGCAATAGAACGTTCAATAAAAGCTCATCATATGTTCAGATCTGTATTACTGTTTCTCTAAAAACTTACTTAGAGCACCCACCAAGGCATTCATGGTCGTCAGTTGTTGTTCTTGCATTCTGGAAAAATTGGTTGCAAAAGAATTCATGTCAGAAAGTTGAGTTTCAAGTCCCGTCAAGGCAGATTTAAACATTTTCCTGTCCTCATTGTCCTTTTCTTCCTCTCTTCTTTGTTTTCTTCCTTGCTGATCTTGCTTCCTTCTTGCTAGTTGTTAAAGCGTCATCGTCGCATTCAACGCTTGCATTGGTACTCATTTTGTTTTTATCTCTTTCTTCCGACGCACTCCCCGCTTCTTGGACATTTTGAAGGGTAACGATGTCACGGTAACCCAGAACTTTGTCAATTTCATTGTAATGAGCTGATTTCCTTCGATTTCCTCCAGACTGCTCACTATTCCAGTCTTTGGCCTGCTTGTATCGATCGACAAGGTACTTCATTTTCTTCTGGTACTTGTCTGTTGTTCTCTTGATACCGAATTTATCGTTTATTTTCTTGGCAATAACGTCCCACGCTTTTCGAGCTTCCTTGCTCTCAAAGCGGTCAAAATTTTCGGCCCATAACCTCAGCAACATGTTTTCCTCATCGTTTGACCAGCGAGCGTACACTCGTCTTTCCTCAGCAGAAGAAGACGGAGAAATTGGTCCACTGAGTTTGACAAGCTCCGGAGACGATGATGAAGAGGAAGTCTGCGAAGGGCTCTCAATATTTTCAATAGCTGCCTCTTCAGGACCACAACGTTGGCCTTGAGGGTACACATATTGTGAATACTCTGCGTTGCCACCAAAATAAAAGGGGAACTGTGATGAACTGTAATAATAAAATCCACGTCCGTCCATGGTAAAGAAAGAGCGCGAACTGAAGCAGATCTCGCGTGCTGTAGATTATCTGTTTGCTGTTAACTGACAAGCAATGACAGTTACCGCTGTGATAGCTATTATTTAGCCAGAGTTTTCCAAAATCTGCCTGCCCCACCCAAGCACTACGGCGTCTTTGACGTTTTGGCCGGTTTTCAAAGTTTTTGCGAACCGGAAAAGTTAGGGTAGCATTAGGCAATGTGCCCCGATGACAGATTTTTACACCAAAGTGACCACATTTGCACCAAACTTTGCCAAGTGCGACCCATGCCAAACCCGAACATCAGAAAGTCTAAGATCACGTTTTCTTGCATGAGACAAAATGAACTAGCCTGTTTCAACATTGTATTATCACATTAAAGTTGTTAGATGTTATACTACCATAACAGACTTTGGTTTTGATAAATGTTGTATTGATCTTTTAGGTGAAGGCTGGGCAGAAAAAACTTTCTGCAACCCCTGGTAACCCATACCAAGCATTTTTGGCAGAACAGAGAGGCACAGTGGTGTGTGCAAGCTAAAGCAAAGAAAGCAAGAAATGAGGAAAATGAGGAAAAGGAGGCCAATAGTTTCAGTGCTGGTGCAACTGCAGAAGATGCTACTTCCATAAAGCTGCTGGTACAA
Organism: Stylophora pistillata; assembly: GCF_964205215.1. NCBI lineage: Eukaryota > Metazoa > Cnidaria > Anthozoa > Scleractinia > Pocilloporidae > Stylophora > Stylophora pistillata. The sequence goes on from NC_142531.1 coordinate 12,610,436, forward strand.
TAGAGTATCTGTAAGGTAAGCATAACAACAATGCATTATTTGTCGAGAAAATTTCGCTTGGAAAGTCCTTTTAAGTTTTTTTTTCTCTGAATTTGGCACCCTTGATTACGTTATGGGCACCCAGTGTCAACCGTGAGTTTCTGAAGCAAGCCTTACCTTTCGATGACCTCTAAATTACTTTTTTTACTGGGTAATTTATATATAAGCATCTTCAGAGTGCTTTGGCAGACTATGGAATCATATTTCGACTTTTTAAAGTTAGATACGGTCAGTTTGACAGTGTTAATGTGTTGTATTTTGACCCAGTGAAAAGTGTACGTCTGTCTTAAATCATTCTTTCTGACCCGCTTAATACGGAAACCTCTTTTTTACAGACACTTTCTTTGGTTTTGCCCGATGTTTGATTGTTCACTTTGTTTCATTAACGTACTGTTCATTTGTTTGTTTTACTTAAAGAGATGATGGAGAAATTCAAGGACACCCTGTCTGGAGTGGAGAGAAACATTACACTCCGATTGGGTAGAATTGAACAAAGATTGGATTCTTTAGAGCAAAACGTTATGGTAAGTTTTAACGTCTTTTTAGTTTATGGCTTTAAAGACAGATGGAACTACTAGTTTGACAAACTTTGTTGGAGAAGACTAAACTGTTCGAATGCCTCTTTACTCTCTAATAAAAGCAGTTTGAGAATTATAAAACACAGGTTATAATCAAAGAAGACCATCAAAAGCTAGCGGTTTCAATTTATTTTCTACACACTCAACCTCATCAAACCAAAATGGCCTTTTTTAAATATTTTGAATTCCCTTGTTACAGAATGACACGCAACTTTTAACTTCTTAATAGATACAACAACCAGAAACTGAGCTGCCATTATCAGGCAGCAGTATCCTTCAGCATGATGATCTTGAAACTATAGATTCTGTTGCCTTGGCCAGTCTAAACGAAGATATGGACATCTTTGCACTACCTTCAGAAACACCAACGGTTCTAACCCCACCTACAGCTTCAACGTCCTGAACCCCTGCAACCCAAAGCTTTCACGGATTAACAGAAACTTAAGTTGGCGATGAGATCATTGGTAGCTGCGTGACCCCAAGAAAGCTAATAGCTGTGATGAACATTCTGCAGAGTGAATCGGAATGGCACAAATGCATGCTTATGCTTCTGCCATAGGTCTTTACTATAGATGAGATGAGCACCAGCAATACAGATGGAACACACCAGAAACTGCCCCTAGACACTACGAAACTAAACTCATTAAAAGTGTTAGTTTTTACTAGATTTCCAGTCAAGTCCTCTGCGGAGAAAGACAAGCAAATGATATTATTTCAAAGGAGAATGATATTATTATAAGTGATAATTAAGAAAGAATATGCTGATTTATTTAATAATCATTTTGTTTAAATTGCCGATTGTGCTACCCAAGTAAGTGAAGTAGAGCCTGGACAGGATTATGCAAATCATCCGAGCATTCTTGCCATTCATAAACACAACCCACAAGGTTATTTTAAATTTCAACTCACAAACCAGGTTCTGGTAGAAAAATTGCTTATTGATATAAATGTTCAAAAATCCTGTGGCCACGACATGATTTCTCTGAGATTACTTAAAGAGTCGGCAGCCGTGATTGCTAAACCAATAGGTAATATAATTAACTCCTCGATCAGTCAATGTAGGTGTCCATCCTCGTGGAAAATGGGATAAATTACTCCATTATATAAAAAAGATGATGAAATGAGCAAGGCAAACTACAGGCCAGTCACAGTTTTGCCAGCAATCAAAAATACTTATAAGAAGATTTTAGTCCTACAGCTGAATGACTTATAGTTCTATTTTGTATGATTATATAAGTTTGTGTAGACAGTTCCACAGCTGTGAGACATCGTTATTGAGGATGACAGAATAATAATAATAGTAATAATAATAATAATAATAATAATAATAATAATAATAATAACACCTTTATTTGAAGCTAAACAGCTTGTGGGGTCATGAAATCTAACTCTAAGTTACATAAATTCAAATGATGATGGTTATGAGGAGAGGGGAAAACTGGAGTACCTGGAGAAAAACCTCTCGGAGCAGAGTAGAGAACCAACAAACTCAATCCACTTAAGACGCCAGGTCCAGGAATTGAACCCGGGACACATTAGTGGAAGGCGAGCACTCTCACCACTCCACCAACCCTGCTCCCTGAATGGAGGTCAATGCACGATGATGGGCAACTCGTAGGGATAGTGTCAATGGACTTGTCAAAGGCCTTTGATGTTATACAACACCGCCTCTTATTAGCCAGGCTCAAAGCCTACAGACTAGACGAGGACAGCTGTGCCTTGTTAAGAGATTATCTGTCAAATCGAGAACAGAGAGTGAAGATTGGTGACACGTTCTTGTCATGGAACAGTGTTAAGCGTGGGGTGCCTCAGGGTAGTGTCTTACGCTCAATTCTTTTTAATACATTTGTCAACGATCTCTTTTATCAAATAAAGAGAGCTAAGCTAAGTGCATATGCTGATGACCATCAAATTTATTACTCAGACAAAGATCCACTTGCACTTGAAGAATGCTTGAAAAAGGAAGTTGAAAAGGCAAATCAATGGTACAGTGACAATGGAATTGTCAACGAAACTAACCATTAGGCCTTGATCCTTAGTGATACAGAGCATACATTCTCCTTTCCAGTGAGAGTCAATTGGTATATTTGGTATGAACATTGACAACCAACTACAGTTTGATAAACACGTATCTTCGATATGCAAAAAGATCAATAATCAGTTAAATGTCATGATAAGATTTAGAAAACTGATCTCTGAAGCCACTTTGGTCAAATTGTATAGACCTTATTCCAAAATGGCCACCAACTGATATAAGCTGGGGTGAGTGGCACCAAAACGAGGTCATAAGGGCCAAGTTTGCTTGTCCTGTAAACAAAATGCCGCAAAACTGCTGTGTTTCAAGTTACACGAAAAAGGTTTATCGGGAGGAAGACTTAAAGATATCTTTCCACAAATTTCCGAAAAATAAAGACCTATTAGCTGCATGGATTTGAGCTGTTTGAAGAGATGTGGGTCCCCACTTTAGGATATCTTCGCACTTGAGAGTTTGCTCGAGACACTTCAAGGACTCAGATTTTCAGAGCACACTTGCTGGCAGAAGAACACTTCATCCTACTGCTGTTCCTTCCATTTTTTCGTGGAAGAAAGATTCTCCTGAGAGGTGAAAACCACCAAGAGCCCGGTATGTAGTCTCTAAAGCAGGGCCTCAAGTTGCCAACGAAGAACTCGAGGTAAATAGTACAATCTTAAATGTTGACAAGGTTGCTAACGAAAAGCTCGAAGTAAATACATGAAATACTAGCTTAAACGTTGACGAGGTATACGAAGTCCTTGAGGTTGATTGTAAACCTTCGTAAGAAGAAAGCGTGTCTGAACTGAACAGACAGGTTGTGGAGTTGATAAATAAACTTGACGACCAAAGGAGAAAACAAATGCCCTGGAAATAGAACTGAATGAAGTAAAACAACAACTTGTCAACTTGACGTCCCTGTATAATGAGTTGGAGAAGAAATCCTTTTCCTTAGATCAGTTTAGAAATTGTAAGTCTTTGGGGTTCTACACTGTCATCGCTAGTGACGAAATATTTGATGCGTTGTACAACGTCTGTGACCCTGGTGAGAATGGTGAAAATATTCCTTATTGGCACTCATCATGCACAGGCCAGGATACAAATGTTCTTAGTGAAAATGATGAATACATGGAAACATTTCCAAAGCCTGGAAGACCAAGGTCACTGCATCCAAAGGGAACTTTTTATTACTTTTTGTATATTAAGACAAGGTTTTGCAGAGGAACATCTTGCTCATCTCTATGGAATATCTCAAGCTACAATAAGCAGGATAATAATAACCTAGCTGGGTCAACCTTTTATATTTAAGGCTAAAGGATGTACCCATGTGGCCCTCTAGAGAAAAGGTAAACAAACACATGCCAGAGCAGTTTAAAGAGGAGTATCCCTCTACTAGCATAATAATAGACTGCACCGAGGTTAAATGCCAAATGCCTTTCAGGCTTCGTGTAAATAGTGAACCTTTTAGTACCTATAAAAATAACACCACTCTGAAAGCCCTTGTTGGAATAACCACGGGTGGGGCACTCTCATTTGTGAGCCAGCTTTACACTGGACACATCTCAGACGGGGAAATTGTTCTACGCAGTAGTATTTTAGATCAAAAATTTGAGAATGGAGATTTAGTAATGGCAGACAAGGGATTTACAGTGCAGGACCTGCTCCCTCCAGGCGTTGGGCTGAACATTCCTCCATTCTTAGGATCTCAGGGACAGATGAGCCCAGAAGATGTTGTCAAAATGCAATCAACTGCCTCTCTGAGGGTCCATGTTGAAAGAGCTATCAGTAAAATAAAAAACTTTCGCATCTGGGATGGAATTGTCCCACTGAACTTATCTGGTGTGGTTAACCAAATGTGGAGAGTATGTGCTGTACTATGTAATTTACAAAAGCCAGCTATCATCAGTGTGTGAGAAGTAGGCCAGTGCAAATTCCATCGGCAGATCTAGAAGCTAAAGGGGAAACCTTGTAAGGTTATTATGAAATTTAAACTGCTGGAGAATAAAATTATGAACATCACCTGGTATATTAAAGGCAGCCATATTCACTCACATGTATAAGTTTTACAGTACAACATTATTACACATTTTCGTACTTTTTATTCCTTTTTTAAAATGACACACCAGAATGGGGCAGAGTTGTTAGGTAGTTCACAAAATATGCATGATTGACTCACACATTAATTTATTACGTAAGTTGAAATTTAGGCTGAACAAGTAGTCAGAGTTCAAAATTAGATCCAGAGTTCAACCTGTGTGATGTAGTTCAGTTCTAGATCCTGGAGTTTGTTGTTGCCCACCATATTTCCTTTTTGCTGCAGCTGGCAAAAATAGGTGTGTACCAGTATCGCTCTGTGTTTCTTCCAGAGCTCTTCATCAAAGTGAATCCTTTCAATGCTAAGCCCCCTGCTCATGTACACAACAAAGTCGCACCATTTAGCACCAGTGAGGGCCATTTGGCCCTGGACTCGATCATAGTAAACATGGTCCTTTTGGG